>NW_026856003.1:0-282186 GCF_026571515.1 Ruditapes philippinarum
TTCGTGGTTGGGACTTGCGAAAAAGACAGCGCCCGTCCAAAATTATCTCGGTGTCTCTTTGACAAGTCTAATTAGTTTGGACTAGTCCGTGGCCGAGTGGTTAAGGTCACTGACTTCAAAGCACTTGCCACTCACCACTGTGCTTTCGAACCCTGCCGCGAAATTTGATTTTTTTTCATGCGAGGAAGCTATATCCAACTTGAGTATAATCAAATGGGCAGACAGCCGTTCAATCGTCGACAGCCGTACCAGTATATACATGTCGGCGCAGAAAACACAATTGACAGGTGGTATAAGTATTCATCTATTTTTAACATATCCCAACTGTGTCCGAGTAAATCAATGTTATGGATTAATAGTCAACATCAAACAAATTTCTGGCCATGTGCAAACTTTACTTTACGTGAATTTTGACTGAAAATAACCAAACTTTCCGATGAGATGCGGCATTTTTCTTTAAAAGTCACAAAAACTTTTATTTTCTCATGATAATAAATCCTTTATCATACGATTCGTAAACGTCAACATTTCGTCATTAAATATTCCAAACCATACCTTCAAAAATGCTTTCTCTGTTAAAGTTATAGGGTATTTAAGTCATCAGCCGTTCGCCTCTTTTTCATAATATCATCGACATCCATTCATCAGCATGAAGGAATAACGCTAAAAACCGTTCAATGAAACAATGTTCAGCGCTTTTGTGCTACAGTAACTAGGAAAGAGTAAAACTTTTTTTGTTCATGTAAAATATTCATTAATTCATGATACTTTCTAATGGACCTTTCCGGTTTTTCGTAGCGGAACTTTTAGCCACACATTTTTCATTCATTGCTAAGTCAACTGCTCACAAACAGTATCACAAAACATAAGATGCAAACCAGGTCAACCAGTGACTATGCATTATCTCAGTGTAGCGGATTGGATAACAAGTTAGCCAATATTATTTTACATAAAACTGTAACACCGGAAAGGTCCCTTCACTTGTATATTATTAGTTATAAGATTGTTGCACAGGTTATATGGACCCTATATAAACGGCTATTTGTAAATATAACCCGAGCCGATTAGGCGAGGGTTATATTGCAAACAGCCGTTTATATACGGCCATATAACCTGTCAAAAATCTTTATAACGCAATTTATAATACAGCAAGCATAATTTTTTTAGAGAAAAAAAGTATGATTTCTTCATGAATCGACAACAGCCGTGTATATAAAATCGAAAGCACAGAAGGCGCTGAATTTGTTTGGGTCTCAGAATGTCAGAAAGGGTGAAGAGTTGTGAGATTATAAACCAATTTTGTTTTTGTATAGTGCCACCAATGCTTTCCAGCGTTTTAATTGTAGTAAATTGGCTATAAGACTAATTGCAACACTGATATTCAATCCAATGTTTATTTGACTTAAACAATTTGAAAAAATGAGTTGACTTAACCGGGATTTGAACTCCAGATCTCTCGCTTTCTAAGCCAGCGCGCAAACCCTCGGCCACGGTGAATTTATATGTAAACGGCCTGAAGAAAAAACCATAATTATTCTAAATTAGGGTTTGTAACGACGCTAACACTTTTGTAAATAATCATGGCGCTTACTATAAGCATGCATATCTATAAAGAACAAGTACAAATGTTGCTGCAATGCAGCAATGAGAAGCTCCGCGCAAAAAAAATGTGCTCATTACAGATACATTACCAAATCATTCCTACGCACAGGTCATGCTATATTCAGATTAAGTACTATTGTAGATTTTTTCCGAATGTTTGTGAACCATTTTTGCATAAGTATACTTATCTTATGCCTGTCCATAACTGTCCATCGTTAAAAAGAGGGGAAAATATTTAATATAAAAAATGCTTTCACTGATGCGCTACCTGGTAAGGAAAGTAAATTCCATTGAATACAAACAAGACTTACAAGAGCTTGTTAAATGTTTATGTGACATGACTGTACTCGTGTTTCTGTTTTCAGTAACAGAAGATAGATGATAGAAATATCAAAGTCTGTTATAATTGTTAACAAATATACAATTAGTAACAAAACGGACTAATATTATAAGATAGTAATATACATTTATATTTTCATGTCAAATTAGAAAAAAATGGTTTCTCTTTCAATACTGAAAAAGATTAGAAATACAACTTCTGGAATGAAAAAATGGGATGAATTTCCAAAAGACCAAATTTCAGGATTTTTTTTGTTTGTTATACACGCGTTACATGGAGATTCAGTATTTATCAATATAATAAAAGACTTGTTACCCTGAATTTTTAAGGTAGAGTATTGAGGAAATTCACTTATTATCATATTCGTGCGAGACAAAGATATGAAAGCTATTTGACATTGGTAATAATATATATAAAAAAAAACTATTGTTAATTAATTTTTAGGGAGATCAATATATATTTTATGTTGAAAGTGCTTAAAACCATTCAAAAAAAACATTACACTTTCATGTTCAAAACTGCAGATCAATGTTTCTGTTGTTGTCTTGATATCTATCTATAGCCTATGCTTAAGGTGCATTCCGCTTTGTCAGCCATTTTTGTTTTAACTTAAAGTCTGTCCAAAGGAAAAAAAGTAGGCCAAAATTCATTATAGCCAAACAACAGCTCTTATTTGTTAAAATGATGAACCATTTGAAAATACACTTCCAGGCTTTCATATTAAGGACAATTATAAAACAAAAATCAAACTGATAACAATCTAAAACCTTTTTTGAATGTGCTACTTTCTGAAGTGACAAAAACATTCTATTTGTATTGCCAAAATCCTTTTAAAATGTACACAACCTTCTTTTCAAAACTTTACTGCAATAATTCAGATCTCATGTCCTTCTAAGCACATGGCCTCGTTATTTTTTTTAAAAAAGTAGTGCAGAAAAACAATCGGTCATGTTATAATGAACTACAATTAAAATGAAAACCAAATCAAAACTTTTAAAATCTAACCTTTTTAACAAGTGAAAATGGTGCCTATTTGTCATGTACACAAGAAATAGGTAAATCAATGTTTATTTTTCATGGTACTACTTTTTTTACACATGCCATGGAGGCCACGTTTTTTCAAGGTCAGATAAACTACTTTCCTAAGATTTATGTTTTTTAAAAAGTTTTTGTTTGTATTTTCTGCAAAAAGTACCATTTGTTTGCACTAAAATAGACTTTAAACTGGATTTTGCCATTCATGAAATGTGCATAAAGATTTGCAACAGAATGTTTTTTGTCTTCAGAAATGTAGCCCATTCAATGTAAATTTCTTATTGTTATCATTTTTCTTTTTGTTTAAAATAGTCTTTAAAACATAGAATTAGAAGTGTACTTGCAAATAGCTCATCATATAACAATGTGAGCTTTGTTGATATATGAATTTTGGCCTACTCTCACTTTGCTCAAACTTAGTGTATACAAACTTGGCTGACAAAGCGAATCACCTTAATTAAGGTGAGTCCATCCTCTCGCAAGGCTACAAAATGCATTCATACCATTATCACTAAGTAGTATGCTGTATCAATGATGCTAAATAAATGTAACCTAATATACTAAAGTTTAATTATTTCAAAACAACCAATATATCAACATGTTATTATTAAACATTTAATTTCATAAATATAAATTAAAAATAATTATCAAAAGCAAAATTGTTAAAATCTTATCCCTGAAATCTTCTTTATATTGACAAATTCAATCACTAATAGTATACTTGATATGATGTGTGTAAATGTATTTCAAAATGTAACAAATTATAATTGCATGTACTACTAAAAAGGGAAATAACAAATGTATAACATTTAAAGCTATTTATAGCTTTCGAATTTATGTAAAAGCAGAACTGTTTCCGGTTCTCATTCATTAATATGACATGCTGCGAATCATCGACGGGGAAACCAATATAGAAATCGAAAGGACTTTTTGAATGCGGATTTACTTTTAGCTGTTAATCGAAAGGATTTATTGCTCAAATCCGGGCCCATGGACAAAAAAATAGTAAACACAAATAGCTCCGCGCCTGTGGGCGCGGAGCAATAAAACAATATTAGAAATCCTCGATCATTCGGGAATTATTTTGCTTGAAAATTAATGCGCCTGTCATTTTACCATCTTTACGCAATGATCTCCCCTGAATTTTTCGGCGTAAGTGTACATATAAAGGGAAGTAACCGCTTCAAAAAAGCGGACTATACTTTCGGCATTTGCAATTTAACAGCATTAGAGTCTGAAATTTCGCTACCATTATTTGTTTGGTCTGACGACCCAAACAAATAACTATATAAACATCACTATTATCCAATGAAAAGCGACGTTACAAACGTGCAGTATTATAAGTACATTTATAATACTGCACGTTTGTAACGTCACTTTTCATTGGATAATTGTGACGTTTATATAGTTTTATATACACGGCTGCTGTCTATTTATAAAGAAATCTAAATTTTTTCTCTGAAAAAGGAAGTTTGCAGTATTATAAATTCGTTATAAAGATTGTTGATATAACCTGTCAACAATCTTTATAACTAATAGTATATACTGGTACGGCTGTCCACGGTTGAACGGCTGTCTGCCCATTTGATTGTACGGTGTGATACTGAACGTCAGTGATTTTTTTAAGGTCCCGGGCCCGTTCCTGTCTGAAATAATGCCCGGATGGGCACCTGAGGTCTTCATCCACCAGTTAAGCTTGAAATTCGCCATATGGACCACTGATGTGTTGGTGCGACGTGAAACCCAACCAAAATATTTGTGTTTAAAAAATGTCATGTGTATGGTTTCCGTATCTTGTGTATTTATTGAAGAATCACTGTTAAAATTACACGATTGTTTAATGATTAGACAGTTTTCTTTCCGGTAGTTTGTTGTCGGGTGGATTGCAGTAGCCATATCTTATTTGCTGTGTGAACAGACAAACCGATGGAAGTTATTTTATTGCCTTGTGTGAGAGTTAAAAATACAAAAAAAATGATGAAAAAAAAAATGAAATAATAAAAATGATAAAAAACAACACTTTAAAATTACTATATTTATTATTAATAATATCTAGTGAATATTTCATTCAAGTATTCATTCAAGGCATTCAAAAATTCTAATATTGTCCAAGTTTGAAAACTGTTGTCGAAATTTATTGTATTCAAACAATAATTACTGAATCTTTTAATTTATTTCTAAAGCTGGTATTGAAAACATATCAAAACACGTGATACATCAAATTATATGGGATTACATCGCATTAAGATAATGCTTTCTCCAGTTTTTCCCCTTAATTTTGTTGATGGATTTCTTAATAATACATATAATCAACACAGTGGGGTTCCGTAAAAAGCTATATCTTTTGAGAGGCAAATAAAAACTATTTTTCCTTTCATTCTATCCATTAGCAAGCTACAGGAGGATAATACTGTCCAAGGCTTGAACATATTTTCTGTAGGCGGTCACTTTATTTTTGTGTCTGAAAAGGAAGTCGAATTAAGTTATATATCGCATGAAATATTAACGCAGAAAAATATGATATCTAGAATGCAAAGATGTTATCCTGAAAATATTGATTTCAATTTTCAAATGTATAGAATTTATTAAGTGAAAGAACAAACAGTAAACCGATATGCCTTGGTCACCGAACACACATGGACTAACACCGCCGTTAATTGGAAATTTCAAGCTATTGCTTTTTTGCAAGGATCTTAACCACTGGGTAGGTCATTGTGAGCTCTATGCTACTCCGTAAGATGTGTTTTTTTTTTGAAAATATATAGAATTTATAAACAGGAAGACCAAATCTCTTAACCTTGAAACGCTATTGCAACGCCATAAGTGAAGAATGCAGTCTGTTCTATCACTCTTTTTAATTTTCATATAAATCAGACCAATTGGTACGTAACAATGGGTTCCGGAAGATGGTGTATATTTTACCAAAATACTTAGAATTAATATAACAACAAATAAAACCGTCGCCCATATATCTCACGAGGGGACATGGGGGCCATGATTTTTAGATTAGCACCCTGTATCTTATATTTCCTTATATTAAAACTGTAAACCTTTGCACAAGCATGTTGGCAACTTTATCGCAAAATATGATCAGTTACAACGGGTTTCAGAAAATTGTACTTTTGACAAAATGTAAAGCATTTATTTTTACTATAAGGAAATAATGGCCGCACCGAACAACGCCAGTAACACACCGGCATCTTGCGACCATGGTTTATGTATAATCATTCTTTGACCTAGCCCTAGGTACATTATGGACATGTGCGGACTCCAGCATGATATTTGCGATGCCTGGTGTGGCGATTTGATCTTCCTGCATAATATTTTTTTTTATAGATTTCCATAATAAACACACTGTTCCATGTTTCGTTTTAGTCACAATTTAGCCATTGCAATAGATTCCACTCCAAAAAAATATTAGACACAGCATATTTACCAAATAAATGCTGCCAGATGCTAGCGCGACATAGCATTACGTGTCATTTTTCTACTAGTTTTTAAATTCTAGGTATTTCGGTAAAAGTATAACACGCCTCCGGAGCCAACCGTGTGTGGATCAACTTATTGGTCAAATATAAGTTAAATTGCAAACTTGTCAGTGAAATAGCTTTTACGACAATGAAGCGCTAGCTAGATTTCCGTGTCACATTGGCATTGAACGGTGTAGCGATTTGTTATTTTGTCTATAAAGTTTTAAACTTGTGTCAAAACACTATTTTCGAAGCTTATCATGACTCATCTTTTGTGCTGATATAGTTGCAAATAAGCCAGTACAATATCTCTGAATCTCCACTTGAAGGTAATATAAGGCAGCAAGCAAGAAGATTAAGGAAGCCAGATGCCAGCGTGGTATGATCGTTTTGGCCTGTGTGGCGATTTCGTCTGTCAATGTGTTAATTCTACAAAGTTCCACGTATTATTTTAAAAGAAATCTATACCAGTATAACATTTTATTTATTGTAACCTTATCATGATATTTATAAAATATATCGTAAGCGATTCAGCAAAAAGGTGAACGCAATTGATTAATTGATCATCTTGTCTTTTTCATATGTCTACCTTCAATATGCGATGATCTAAAGTTGTGCCAGTATGGTTTATCTTATATTCATTTTTAACTCTTTGTGTGTAACAATTTATTTAGGTTTTTTGTGTTCAGGTCCAAATATTTTATTTCCGTTTGTTTTCAATTTTAAACTTTAAAGAATTCAATATACAAAGTTTGATGACGTGCTAAAAGACCTATAATCAATAAATGTTATAAACTAGAAATGCATAAAGTTGAAGATAGGTATTACTTTTATAAAAACTTGTTTTCTGCAGAATGATTTAAATCAATTACTGATGAAGAACATGTTGTTGAAATGTTGGGTATTTTGTCAGGTTGATCTTCGACGCATGTGCTCAAAGTATTATCTGAAATACTTCTTCGGCAAGAAAATAGTCTGGTTTTTACTGCCGTTCTGATTTCAACAATGTGTGCTGTATACAGAAGTGGATTGATCATCGAATTAAGAGATTGTATATGTGTCACCATATACCTTGTTGCTGGAGTTTTTCGTCCTAGAAATCCAAGTACAATTGGAAAATTACCGTCGGGAACGTTGTCACGTTTGTTACCATTAGGACAGCGAGTAAATGCTTAAAAGCTCGTTTTTGTATCACGTGCCTGTAACTACTGGTGCTAGTGCTCATTGGCCTATCCATTCGTTTTATTATTACTGCCGAATATATATAGAAAACATTAAGTAAGACCACGCTGACTGCATATGTTACAATCACGCTGTTAACAACCCATCTGTTTGTGAAAAGTTCGGGAGAGAGACAGCCATTCACTGTTGACTTGTCAGTAACTGTTGCAAAGGTTCGAGAGAAGCACAACAGTAAACTTACTAGCCACGCACATAACGTGATGAAAATCGACCCTAATAGATTTGATCCAGTTCCTGCAGAAGGTGTAGTTGCTCTTCGCAACACTAGCCATCGTCGGATTGAAAGTGCGCAGAGGTTTAAAATGACTGCGTATTGTGCAGTATGATACGTTGCAACAAGAGCGGCACAATATTTACTTCCCCTGTTGAAAGTCTCAAATAATGTCAGACATGAAGTCGCTGGTGAAATTCCAGCTATTAAGTCACTTATACATAAGCTCATAAGTTGCTCGTAAATAATCCTTGATATCTTCGACCGACATTCTCGTAAACATTTAAGCATGGAGCAGTTCAATATTACTGTAAAAATAGTTATAACTATGTTAATTATTTGAGAAGGCATTGTTATATTAAAGAAAAGTTCTGGTTGATTAAAAGTTCTATTAGTTGTCCAATTCAGATTTGAAAAGTTTTCTATCACTGTGTTATTCATTATTCCAATAAATCTAAATTTTGATCTTAAAAATAATTTTACAGATTAAAGTCTCCTATGAATATTTCGCTGAAACATCAATATCTCGTTTACCAGAAGCGAGGTCAAACAGCTGCTTTTATACCATTTTAACTTAATGGATCATATAGAGCTTCATTCAGTCTCTTTGATATCAGCACGCAATACGTCTTTAAGGAGGTAAACTAAAAGCCGGTACTTCCGGTTAAAACGTAGACATTTGAGTAGGGACACAATTGATCTTTGTTCAAAATAAGAATCCATTTCGTAATATATAAAACATGAGTTCGTTCCATTGCTTAGAATCTATTAATCTAAAAACTTTGTATTACCCAAATTTCATGAATTCCGCCCATTTGATAATATTGTTTGGAAGATAAAGTTATAAAGAATCACGTTTTAGTGAACATCAAAATGTTAGATATTTTTCATAAAATTTCAGCGAGAGGTCAAATTGTAAAAGTGCAGATAAATGAAATACATAATATATTAGAAAATGACCATGAACGTATATTGTTATAAAATAATCCAGATAGAAACAAGTTAGTATCATGTATATTTATTTTGTTAGTATTCACGTTGATAAATATAAATGAATTAGCAGTTTTTTGAAGATATATTTAGATGCTATTTTAAGTTCATAATACAATATTCAGAATCGATCTATTTACACCGTAAACGGAAAATTCGTAGGAAATACAATTTGTACGGTTAAATTGTAAATAAACCAGTACATTAGCTAGAGGTGGGATTTGATTTCAGGTCTTTAGCTCATCCACTTTCTGTTTGCCGACTAAGTTAAATTTTGACATAATGATCAAAAGTAGGAAACTTTCGTAACAGTTTTCTCAGCAACTACTTACCACAGCCTCTTGATATGTGGTTCACAGCATTGACATGTAGTCCCATATTATGGGATTCCATTTCAGGTCTGATGCTCATCCGCTTCCGGTTTACCAACTTCAACATCAATGGTCAGACAGTGGCAGAAAATTTAAGTAACATCACAGTCTCATGATATTTTGTAAACATATGCAACCCGGCCTTTTCTGTCGTTGACCCATTTTTAATGTCATTTGTAAGTGTTTGTGATATTTTGTAACAAATTTGTAAATGCCCAAGGTAGTTCATAAGCCGATTTGCCAATAAACCAATCTTAACACATTTCTATTACTGGAACTCAAAACCTGCAAAATTATATATATATATTTGCGCCCGAAGTTAATATATATTTTCTAATCAATATAATTTTAAAAATCTGGAAAATGGATTTTGAGAACAAAAATGTTAAAAATGTTAAAATCTCAAATTAAATTTGGCTAAATCTTTTGATAAAGTAAATATCTTTTTTAGAATGCAGAAACAAATATAAATTATAGGAAAATATTTTGGTATCTTGTTTTGTTAACAAACAAATAAAAATGTTACAAAACAACAATTTTTCGCCAAAATTAGGTGAAAGACCACATGTTAACATGGAAGAACTAGATTTTGAGTAATTCCAAATTTTTTCATCATTTTTTGTTAACTAAAAAAAATGTTGCGAAACAACAATTTTTCACCAAAATTAGATGAAAGACCACATGTTAACATGGAAAAACTAGATTTTGAGTAATTCCAAATTTTTTTCATCATTCTTTGTTAACTAAAAAAAAATGTTACAAAACAACAATTTTTACCAAAATTAGATGAAAGACCACATGTTAACATGGAAAAACTAGATTTTGAGTAATTCCAAAGTTTTTCATCATTTTTTGTTAACCCTTTACCTCATATATACGCGAAACAACGCACTTTCGACCCCCCTCCCTCTTTTAGGCCTTAAATAGTGAAAAATGTCCTATTTGGGCCCCAAACACATGTTTTCGTTTGAGAAACGTTGCTAAAAAAGTGAGCACTTTTTCGGCGCCGCGCCCATCCAAAAGATACATCAGGGGGTTGCCAGAAGGGGGATGTGTCCCCTTTTGTTTGGGGGGGGGGGTTGAAGGGGGCGGTAGTCCCCCTCATCGCCAAGAAAAGTTTGGACTTATGAGGCTAAAAATGACCCCAGGTCGATCATAAGGTAACGTGTAACCAACGCTAAGAAGCCGTTGACTCTATCTCAATCCCTTGAGAGGTTGCAGCACTTTGAAATAAATTTTGATAGAAAAAATCAAGGCATAATAGTCCCTCTCGTTGCCATGGTAACAGAAAATTTAAGATTGAGCATGTCGTTACAAAGGTAATGGTCCAGTCAACATTTGTGCCAAGTTTGATTAGTATTGAAGCATTTTTCATAGTTTCATAGCTGTTTGAGCTTAAACAGGAGGCTTTTCAATGAAACGGCCATTTTTCAGAATATGCTCCTGAGGGAAAGGGTTAATACGAGAATCGAAGCTATGTATTTACTTTATAAATTGTATGGCTCTTCATGGCAATTTTCATTTCCGTTCGTTTCAGTTTGGAAAAAAAGAAGAAAATCTGATATCAGCACAATATCTTTAATCTCATATAAATTCACACACATACTAAAATTGATATGAATATAAGCATGGAAGTTTATCAATGCGGTATATTTTCTTGCCATCCGTGATCATTTATTCATAAAAGTGAATCTCTGCCTTACGGGGGCAATCTACTACTTCGGGCACTACTATTCAGAGCATTTTGAAAAAGAACGGAACATTAATTCTATGTAAATAATGCTTTTGTATTTTGATTTTCGAAGCTGCTATCATCTTACTATTGAAATATATGACTAGGTATCTAACTGCCAGTGTCAAGTGTTGAGTGGCAGCCCATACTTCATAACTCCATTGAAGCGATTTTCTTTGCAATTCTACATTGCTGTTTATATTGAACGAGGGCGTGGGAGATAATTGTCCATTATCTCTCACAGACAAACTAGTTTATATCAGGTCTGGTCTGTTATTGATACCTATTTATTAGTTCTTATTACCTCAATATACCTTCCCTATACAGACATTCTTATTTTACATGACTGTATATGTAATATGGAAAACATGAGTGTTCTGATTTAATTTAGTTTTCTATGGTTTCAGAATTTTTTTTTTACAATGCCAAAATTTTGTTTTTATGCTCTAATTCGTTACACTCAAACGAGCATAAATCATTTACATTCTTTAATAATACACCTTTGAAATAATAAACAACACAACACAGAGTTTAAAGAGGCTAGAGGGAGTATTTGTAAGCCGTCTCCACTAACCGTTTATTTTCCCAACCAACAAAGACAAAATTCTGGATATATAAATCTACATATAAATTTTTGTTAAGACAAAAGTCCAAAAAAAGCTTCCATATGACTTATAGTAATAAAGTTACTAAGCAAATTCATCTGTTAAAATATGCCAAATACTTCGTGTAAAAGTAAAGAAATATAAACTTTTCAATATAACTGAATAAGAGAGTTTTGTAAAAACAGAAGTTTTTGGAAATGTTCGAAAAGTCAGGTTGCTGCGAGCGGGATACCCAACCCTACTCCAACATGGGAGGGGGGGTATTGTTGAAGGATGAATCCAGGCTCAGAACCAGCGGCTCCTTCGAACCTACCTGACATAAAACCCAAATTTAGAGGTCTAAAAAATTTTGTCATAATGGAAAAAGGAAACGAATTTTGAAAATTATAAATAGACAAAAACACAGATAATTTCTCCCTGAAATAAACTCATTTTATATACATTATTATATGCAAACGAAAAAATAATTCACAATGAATCAAAACGGAATTAAATGAATATGCCTCATCGATTTTGAAAGTCGATTATTTATTTTGCGTATAAAGACACATGTTTACTTTGCTCCAACTGTACATAATCCTGAAAAAGAAAACAATTGTATGAAACATTTACAAAACTTTCTGTATAATATGATCGAAAATATTTCCATATTTTCGGAAATTTCACATCTAAACGGCTTGACAAATAAACCTAGAATGCCCGCCTTACTAATTACAAGAAACTCGTGCACTATTGCCGCCAAAAACATAACTTCCGATTACTTCCTTATAAGGAAATACTAAGTTACGGTGTATGCTTCCGATAATAAATACATTGATATTCACTGCATTAGTTTTTATTGTCAGTATGAAAAGTCGTTTTAGAAATGTGTTATTTACATATTGTAGAATGTAACTTAATAAATAATTGTTGATGAATCATTTATGAAAAATACTTTCATTATGTAAATGAAAATCATATACCGTATTATGTTTATGCTAGATCAATCTATAAAATGAAATGAAAAACTTATTATTTATAAACACGTAATTAGTCATCAATAGTTCTGCAATTTTCTGTGTCATATGAAATACATACATGTTTTTATATTATTATGCATGAAGGTTAATGTTTATGTTCTATAATCAACAAAGATAACAATAAATAAAATATCTGGTACATCGTTTACAGTTGTATTACATTGTATATCTTGCAGCATATATTGAACATTTCTCGTAATTTGCGATACAATCCTATAATTATATTGAACATTGAACATAATTAGCGATATAATCGTATTACGTAACTGAAATGACAAAAATATTAAGTTATATGCATGTTTTTATAACAATAACATCTTTTTATTCATTCATGTAAAGAAGTAATGTAAATATATCAATAAGTATGCGTCTATTCTTTTTGTGGGTTCACATAGGTAATTTATAACTCAAAGCTGCAATATTAGTTTATATTTCAATGTTGATCCGATGAACACAAAAATTTATTCTCTATTATCGAAGATTATGATACAATTTTAAAGGGTTCCACTGAGCCTCTACTGACGTTTTATGGCATGACCGAACTGAACATAATTTTTTGAGATTATTGTTCAATTTCATGTAGGTCTAGTCCATTAACTTATGTATCTGCTTTTAAGTGCCACAGTTGCTCTATTTAAAAAATGTAAAATTTATGTTTTTAGACTTTTGAACCTCAGTAGACTTCATTAGTTTATTGGTGATGTTTATGTATATAATATCTGAAGATTACTATCATAATAACACTATCAATTCCATTCAATCACATCAATGACATGGGCAATAATGATAACTTCTGATTACTTTCTATTGTCTAATTTTAAAATTGCAAAGACCTTATTATTTTGTGTTTTATTAACAAATTTGGAAAATATTTGGATAACAAATATGAAATATTTAGATAAGTATTCAATTACTTTAGTTTGTAATAAAATGAATGTATCACAAAAGTGTGCTAATACAAAGCAAACTTTTTCATTTGAATTCGGTACGTATGTAGATCTATATATAATTTCATGTTGCAGTGGTTTACAATTTCAAAACTCTTGGGCAATTTTAGCCTGGCTGTGCATGTTGTGATTTATCTGTTTGGCTGACTTCACAGTACGTAACCTACTTTGTGCTGACTTCAAGTACAAGTTACTGTTAGAATTGTAATAAAAGAAAATATGTTGGATAGGAGAACTTTGGGGAGAATTCTTAAGGGAGGGAGGTCATGGTCGTTTGAAGTGCCGTTAGGGGGTAGTGAGAATAGTCTGTCATACTGAAGTATGCATCTTTGTAATAGCCAGTCTTTCATATGAGGAATCATTATGGTAACCTCGACGGAGCTCGTATCCTTCAGCTCTCGGTTGCGAGGCAAACTCCATAAGTACTATGAACCATTTTAGCATAATGTAACAAAGGTCAAGGTGACTATAATTATGACCGGTATTACAGTCTTGCACTCAGTATAATTAAGTTTAGTTATGCTTGATTGAGAAACAAGCTCTTGGAGCTTTATCATGTTTAAATTCACGTCAAGTAACCAACCAATACTGCCGTGCCAAAATTGGTTATTGTAACCAGACTATGTTAATATTTGACCTCCAAGTGTGACCTTGACCTTGGCGGTAGGTGACCGGTTGTTGCGCAGGACACATCATCTCATTATTCTGAACAATTGTGGCAAGTAGTTACAAAATCCCTTAAAAGATAAAGTTATGGACCAGACACGACATATACCCTCAAATAGACAATGTTGACCTTGAATGAACAAGTGCGACCTTGACCCTGGAGGTAGGGGTCTTGTTGTTGCGCATGACACATTGTCTTATTATAACAAACATTTGTGCCAAGTTATTTCAAATTCCTTTGATAAATGACAAAGTTATGGACTGGACACGAAAGTGTGACGGACGGACGGATGTGCCAACAATCAGGGTTTATGTGCTTTTTCCATGAACTTGATGTGACATTTTTCCATATAAACCAGTAAAATTACCACATAAACCAGTTGGTTAATGGGATTTACTTCTTTTTTAAACTACAATTATGGACGGAATGAAGCTCATGGACCATTGGATGTTCGCCCGGACGGACAGACGGACGTGCCACTTAAATGGACAAAGGGGCCTTTTCTTTTGTTATTTTCTTTTGTTTGATAGAGGGCCATGGACCCTTATTTTATTGTTCTCTTTTGTTCTGCTAACAGTTAGATGGACCCCATTCAAAATACTTCTCTTAAATAGCATGGATGGACAGACGGACGAACGGATGGAGCCAATTTCTATATCCCCCTTTTTTTCTTCGAAAAGGCGGGGGACAACAACAGACATCTTATTTGTGTATTAAACATAAAAGTCAAACAAACACTAACTTGTATCAAAAGCATTTTATTTTTTGAAAATGTTCCAATCATAATTATTGTACAATTAAACATATATAAGAATAATTATATGTAGTGATAATTGCAGTAACAATTGTTAACATGTTTATTTATTTGTTTTAAACAAAAATAATAACATAACAGAAATGTTATCAAAACAAGCTCATCACCATATAACATATACAAGAAATTATAGATGAATGACACATCATAATTACATGAACAAAATATCACTGAAAATGTCAGAATGTCTAATGAGACAGGAAATTGCATTGAAAACATTTGAATATAGTACATGTTCATATAAATAATGTTCAATAAACTGTCTAGCATTAACTAACATTATAACAATTTAACAACAGTACAACAGCAAAATAACGGAAATAACTAAAGTTAATTAAGTTAACAACTGTTTAGAGCATTCACTTCCCTTTAATAATATACGTTCAATAACGGTAATTGAAAATGGATTTCTTAACATTCGGAGTACGCTTGTAGGCTTTTTTACTGTATTGTTTTCTACTTTTTTAAATTATTATTTTAAATAATCAGAACATATTCGAAGTAAGAAATATCTTTATCTAATACTATAAAGATTATTTTTGTCAAATCATATAATAAAGAATTTTACATTGACTTGCAATTGGAAACAAGAGGGCCATGGTGGCCCTGAGGTCGCTCAACTGTTACTGAGGGCCAGTTTAAAACCCAGGGCTTTTATTTGAACAAACTTGGAAGACACCCATTAGAAGATGTTTCATGATGTTAAGTTTTTACTACACACATATAATGAAAAAAATAGAGCACCCCCAATGCAGGGCCAATTTTAACCCAAGGGCTTTTATTTGAACAAACTTGGTAGACACTCAAAAGAAGATGTTTCATGCTAAACATCTAAGCTCTAGCTCATTGGGTTTTTTAAAAGAAGATTTTTTAAGTTTTTACCGTACATATATAGTTAAAAACAATGACACCCCTGGGGCGGGGCCAGTTTTGACCCCAGGGCTTTTATTTGAACAAACTTTGTAGACACTCAAAAGAAGATGTTTCATGCTAAACATCTAAGCTCTAGCTCATTGGGTTTTTTAAAAGAAGATTTTTTAAGTTTGAACAAACTTTGTAGACACTTACTAGAAGATGTTTCATGCTTAATATCTAAACTCTAGCTATTTGGGTTTTTTCAAAGAAGATTTTTAAGTTTTTGCTATACACATATAAGGAAAATCAATGACCCCCGGGCGGGACCAATTTTGACCCCAGGGCTTTTATCTGAACAAACTTTGTAGGCACTCACTAGAAGATGTTTCATGCTTAATATCTAAACTCTAGCTATTTAGGTTTTTTCAAAGAAGATTTTTTAAGTTTTTGCTCTACACATATAAGGAAAGTCAATGACCCCCTGGGGCGGGGCCAATTTTGACCCCAGAGCTTTTATTTGAACAAACTTAGTAGACACTCACTAGAGATGTTTCATGCCAAATATCTAAGCTCTAGCTCTTTGGCTTTTTTAAAAGAAGATATTTAAAGTTTTTTCTTTCGGTTGCCATGGCAACCAGAGTTCTGCATGGAATTAAATTCCTTGAACAATTTTAAAGGTGGCCACCAAAGGAACATTCCTGTGAAGTTTGGATTGACTTAGTGGTTTATGAGGAGATGTCATTTAAAGTAAAAGTTTACGGACGGCCGGACGCCGGACGAAAAGCGATTACAAAAGCTCACCATGTCACTTTGTGACAGGTGAGCTAAAAAGACAAACAAACACCTTGGATTTTGTTTGAGGCTATTTTGTTAATAATAAGTATTAGAAATAGTAAGATAATGTAGAAGATAATCCTCAGTAAACATTATGATAAATTTATAACAATAATTTGTATTTTCATGTGTTTCTTTATCCCATGCACATAATAAAGAGATGTTGATAATACAAAACATTATAATATTACATTGTTACATTTCTGGTTATTACCTTATTATAACATGCATAACATATTATGATATCTTCCAAAAACATTGCATAGTGTACAATACTACTGAAAACCTATATAAGCGTTTGTCAAACATGCATAACATACAATAACTACTGAAAACATGCACAGCATATGATTACAAAGTAACTGAATAACATGAATAATATATGATAACAACTAAAACATGCATAGCAAACAATAACTACTGAAAACATTGCATAGCGTACGATAACTACTGAATACATGCATAGCGTACGAGAACCTTCTGGAAACATGCATGGCATATGATAACTAGTGTAAAACATTCGATAACTACTGAACACGCGCAAAGCGTTCAATAACTACAGAGCAAAGCATGCAATAACAGTGTGCTCCACTTTTCTCAGTGCTTATTAGTCAACTCTGAGTTTAAAGTAAATATATTTGATGCATTTTAAAAAAAGTGCCTTAACAAAAATGTTAACGAGTACAATAAATGTCAAAAGGGGTCAAATGAGAAAAAAATATAAAGTTACCTGTCCTTTAAAATTTATGTATGTATACAACAAAACCTTTACTGAATAATACCTTTTCTTCTAAATGATAGGTGTCGCAGGGCTGTTATCGATGATGGTGGTAGTGTTGGTGGTTTTGGACTGGATATATTGATGGTGTTGATGATAGTACTAGTGGTTTTGTTGCTGATAATGGTGGTGGTGTGGATGATGACGTTATATCAAAATAAACGAAATATGTATATAATAAAAAGGTTATTATACATTTGACTGTACAATACGGAATATATTTGGACTCGTATACAGCTTGAAAAGTAATATTGAACTCGCCTATTGGCTCATCCAATATGACTTTTAAGCTGTGTACTCGTTCAAATATATTCCGGCATTGTACAGTACAATGCATAAGCACCTATAAAAATTCACTGTTTCGTTTTTTAAATATAGATTTTCTCGAAATCCCTCAAAGATTCAAGGCTATGATGTGACGTCAGTGCAGGTTTGTTTATATTATTCTGAAAAAAAATAATTGTGTTACTCTTTGTTTAAAGTAAAGTTATTCTATTTAAGTGACCGTCTTTACATTTCTAAAAACATAATGAAATTAGCGTGCTAATGCGCCGATTTAAAAGACAGGGCCAAATTATGGAAAAAGTAGACGGGCTGAAAATTGTTGAATTCCGACTTATATGCTAAATAACAGTTATTTATAAATTATATATAAAAAAAACAGATATGTTCTTTTTAGCTGGTGAACAAGATATGATTAGTACTGAAAAATTAATATTGACCTCAGCTGTCACCTTGTTCAATATTAATTTTTCAATACATATCACATCGTTTTCACTAGCGAAAATGTCCATATTTGTATAAAGTCTTGCATATATATAACACTGTCTCAGATATATATTACACAATGTCTCAGATATATATTACACAATGACTCAGATATATTTTACACTGTCTCAGATATATATTACACTGTCTCAGATATATACATGTATTACATTGTCTCACATAGAAAATTGTCTCAGATAGAATTATTACAAATGGTACACGTGTATATATTAATTACATTGTCTGAGATTATATTACAAATGGTGCATGCATATATTACAATGTCTTGGATATATATTACAAATATTACATGTATGTGTGATATTGTTATTAAATTTGAAACTAGTCTTTTACTAGAAGAGTATTCTTTTAGGATGGTATATCTGGACAACATTTCTAAGCTGGTTAAAATGTTTATGTTAACTTTTACTCATTTTTGTTGTAAAACAATTGAGTCATTAACAGTCCAGAATATTGGCACAGCTCAGTTATTTTTAGATTATGAGCATACCTCATTCCAAATTTGGAAAGGTCGCGCAGAATCAGCTTTCCTAGGCATGCTAGTTCCAAATATGGAGAGGTCGCGCAATAAGAGGTCGCGCAGACTAAAAGTACAAGGTTTAAGTTATTTTAGCCCTTCAGCATCTCAATTGTTGTTAACAAAGCATAATTTGGTCATATCAGATTTTATGAATGGGATTCCTTACTGCTTTATCTATGTACAGGTTACTTGGTTCAAATGTTGAGCTGTATGTTGTAAAGCTGGAGAGATTATATTTCTGTTGTTTAATGAATTATCAGTCAGTATTATAAGTTTATAGAAATGTCAATCAGTAGTAAGTGTATTGGTCTTATAAGCCATATATAGTACATATATCTTTATTAATACAAGTGTATTTTGCACTATTACATGTATTAAGTTGCATTATTGGGCAGATAATAATTATGCTATTGTGTGTTAACATGTAAAAAATTCTGGAAACAAAGTGATCCCTCGGAAGCATTAATCACAACAAAATTACATAAGAATTGCAGACTCGGTTTGATTGAGTCTGTCCATGAGGGATAATGAATAAGTGCAACATCCCTCACGCCCCCTAGCACCGGCTTGAGCGGTACTCAATTCTCAACACTTAATAGTGCTGGCATCAATGATCCCGAAGGACCAGAAAATATAACAACACTGAAGTGAAGTACGGGGCAACTTTTTACAGCTGCCACACAGCACTTGACACCTGCTGTTGTGAAGTACATATTTATATTTTAAATTTATATAACTATTATGTATTTTTGTACTTATGTTTTTATTTAACAACAGTCTGTATACCTGAACCAGTTGCAGGCCATTTTGAACATTGTTAAGGCATTGTCAGCACTTTTAATAGGTTGCGCAACATTCAGGTCGCGCAATGAGTTGTGTGCCAAACTGGTTAGCGCAAGTGGGTCGCGCGACAGTCTACTTTTGCACACCACCCTAGCTGCGCAAACAGAAGGGTATATAAGCTGGGAACTTTTATAGTTGAGCTGGAGTGAGTTGGGGTTTTGAGTTGGAGTTGGTTGAGTTGGTTAGTTTTTGATAGTTGATTATAGAGATGTATTTGTTGAAGTTGTTAAGAATTTTACTTTGGTTTTGACTGTTGATAGAAAATAAAACGATGCATTATTTTGATTTACTTCAATAAATATAATCCTGCTTTCACTTGGACTTGACTTGTTCATTATACCAGCATAGAGAAATGGTTTACTTTTAAGCGAAAAGAGTGAATAAACAAAACTTTTCACAAAAGAGAAGTTTTCGCAACACTGGTGGCAGCGTCGGGATAAGGACTTTAACATGCTTCAGCATAGGGATAAAGACTTTGATTTTTTCTACTTTTGAGTGTAATGGACTTACAAAATGGAAAAGGAATTAGAATCATTGCGTCAGACTGTTTCTTTGTGCTGTTTAGAAATAGGAAATATCTCCAAAGAACTAGTTTGTCATAGTGAAAATCTTACAAGTGCATTTAGTGATTTTTGTAACAAAGTGAATGAAATTCTAGAAATGAAAAATAATGAAATCAGTGAATTAAAATCATATAATGCAAAATTACGTGCTTCTATGTTAGACGATGACACTCAGGTTTTAGAAGAAAGTCAGTAATATGGGACCTAAGAAATCTGCTAGATCTGCATCAGCATCACGTCTTGAAAACTCAGAACTTACAATGGATTTACGTCAACAACTTTCCAGAAAAATTGATGAAAATGATGATTTACAAGCTAATTTAACTGATGCATTGGCAAATATTGAGAAATTAAATGAAACTGTCAAAATTTTACAAACTGAAAGAGCTGGATTACAAGAAATTATAGAAAGTGAAAATGAACAATTTCGAAAAGATAAGGAAAATTTGAACAGTCTATATCATACAACTCAGATAAATAGAGACAGACAAATCCAGAGATTGTCAAATGAAATTGATGAATTACAAAATATTTTACAATCAAGAGATGTTGAACTTAGTCGCCTTCAGAACATCGCATTACGAGAAAGTAACCAAAGAAATTCTCGGGATTATAATGTTCCACTACCAAACCAGGTTCTTTTTGATGGTAAAACATCATACACCGCATTCATACGTCAATTTGCTGTGTTGGCTGAAACATGCAAATGGAGTGACAAAGAGAGGGCATTTCGCTTGCTGAATAGTCTGAGGGACGATGCAGCAGAGTTTGTATTCAACCAGGTCAGTCCTGAAACTCAACAATCTTACAAACAGCTTGAGCAATGTCTAGCAGCAAGATTTGTAGAAAGACGTTCTACCGCCTCTTATCTGATGGAGCTCGAAAATGTCAAGCTTCACTCAAGGGACAAACTCGTGGAGTATGTTGCAGATATAAAGCGTCTGGTTCAAAAGAGCTACCCCACTGCAGATGATCACACTATTGGTACAATTTGTTTACGGCATTTTATTAGAGGTCTGGGTGACTCCCAGATGGCTCTGGCTATAGGGATGAAGGATCCGACCAGTATCGAAAATGCACGTGAGATTCTGGAGACGTACTATAGTTTGAAGGACGAAACTAAGGCAAACACCAAAGTTCGAATGGTTCGACAAGGGAACAACAATGTTTCTCAAGAGCAGTTTTTGTCTTTCAAGAAAGAAATAGATAAAAAATTTGATGAAATTCTGTCTGCCATTAAAAAGCAAGATTTGCAGCCAGAAAAAATTCAAAAGAAGGGATTTATCTACTGTTGAGTGTTATAAGTGTCATAATTTAGGTCATTATGCACGTGATTGCACGAGTCAGCAGAGTGATAAAAATAAAGCGGAAAACTAGGTGGGACTAAGGCAGACGGCCTTGCGTTAGTCCAAAATCATAGTGAAAAAGTGATAAAAATTCATTTTAATGATACCTGCAATGGATTATCTTTGTAATTACCTGTAAAATTTGGTGATATCAGTGCAAATTTAGTAGTAGATACTGGAGCAGTTGTTACCATTGTTTCTTGTAATATCTATCATAGTGTGCCTTCTGATATTCGTCCATCATTGGAGAAAATTGATCCAAATTTTAAGCTTGAAGTTGCAAATGAAGGATATCTGCCTATTTTAGGTAAAACTGTGATGAGTTTTAAAATTCATAAGGATATATTTAAGTTCAATGTGTTTATTGCACCAATTTAAGAAGATGGTCTTTTATGTCTTGATTTTCTACAAGAAAATAATTTTGTGTTAAGTGCAGAAAATGGTTTGCGTCTAAATGGAAAGAAGTATCCTACGTTGATGCAATCGTCAGTGTTCAAAGTGATGCGTGTGAAAAGTTCAAAATCAGTCATTGTACCAGCAAATAGTGAAGTGATAATAGAAGGTAGTTGTTCTGGCGGCAAAATTGATACCGAGTTTGGAATTGTTACGCCATTAAAAAAAGGTGATGATAGTGAAAATAGCTTAATTGTTGGCCATACGCTGGTCAACCCTCATTCTGAAAATGGTTGTGTTCCAATTCGTTTAATGAATATTAGCAATGAAAATGTAAAAATTGAAGCTAATACTACTCTTGGATATATTGAGAATGCTGAAAAAGTTAGTTTTTGTGAGAAAAAGGAGTGTTTTGTTAATGAAAATTGTGACTCAAAGCTTCCATCTTATTTAAATGAGCTTTATGAAAATTCAGTGAAAAATCTTAATTATGATCAAAGAGTGAAACTTAAGAATCTTTTGATTAAGCATTCAAATGTGTTTGCAAAGTCACCAAATGATTTTGGTCGTACATCTGTAATTAAGCACAAAATCAAAGCAGCAAAGCCTATTAAGCAACGCCCTAGGCGCCCACCAAAAGCTTTCGCAAATGAAGAAGAGAAAATAATTAAAGATCAGTTAGCGGCCAATGTTATTCAGGAAAGTAATTCTCCTTGGGCGTCACCATTAGTATATGTCAGGAAACGTGATGGAACAACACGACCTTGTGTGGATTATCGTCAGCTTAACAACGTAAACAGAAAAAGATGCATACCCCTTACCTAATATTAGTGATTGTTTGGAAAGTTTAGGGGGATCATCATATTTTTCGTGCTTGGATATTTTGTCAGCTATTATACAGATTGAAGTTGATGAGGATGATCGCCCAAAGACAGCCTTCACTACAAAATTTGGTTTATTTGAATATTTGGTAATGCCGTTCGGATTATGTAATGCACCGTCAACCTTCCAACGATGTATGGAATTAGTAATGAGAGGTCTTCAGTGGGAAATTTTGCTGATATACCTTGAATGATTTGATTATTTTTGGTCGCACATTTGAAGAACATTTAGATAGCCTTGATTCAGTTTTAACGCGTTTGTGTGAGTGTGGAATGAAACTTGAAGCCAAGCAAATGTTTTCTGTTAAAAAACTGAAGTGTCATTCTTGGGACATGTAGTTAGTAAGGAGGGAATAAGCCCTCAAAAGTCTTAAGTTAGTTGTATTGCAAATTGGAAAGGCCGTACGATTTAACAAGTCTGCGATCCTTTCTTGGTTTTGTTCATACTACAGGATATATATTCGTGATTTTCCACAAGAGCTAGGCCATTAAATAGGTTGTTGGAGGCCGGACAACCATTTGAATGGTCTGATGAATGTCAGATAAAAGTTTCGATGATTTACGCAGTGCATTGACTGGTGATGAAGTCATGGCATACCCTCAAGATGATGGATATTCATACTTGATATCGATGCGTCGAATTTCGGTATAGGAGGAGTTTTGTCACAAATGCAGTTTAGTGAAAAACTTGGACAGTGTATCGAGAAGCCATAGCATATGCGAGCAAAAGCTTGAATAAGGCTCAAAGACGCTATTTGTGTAATACGTCGGGAACAGTTGGCAAGTGTTACATTTGTTACTATGTTTAAACAGTATTTGTTAGGACGTTCATTCTTAGTGAGAAGTGATCATTCTTCATTAAGATGGATTATGTCCTTCAAAAAGAACCAGAAAATCAGATGGCTAGATGGCTTGAAGTGCTATCACAATATGACTTTAAGCTAGAGCATCGCAAGGGAACTAAGCATGCAAATGCTGACTTTTTGTCGAGGATTCCGTGTGACCCTTGTTCGTGTACTTGTTATAGTGGTCACTCAATTCTAAGTGAGCTTCCGTGTGGAGGTTGTAATGAATGTGTGAAAAAGCATGAACAGTGGTCGGAACTTGCAGATTTTGATGATGTGGTTCCACTGGTGTCTAAGAAAGTCAAGCGAGTCAGAGGAAAAGGTGTTCCTGCCGACTTAATTAGGGACTGTCCTGCATCAGTGCTGAATTTTCTGTTTGTTTTTGCATTGTATCTGGGAGCGTTTCTCAGGCAAATTGAACAGAAATTTCGTGGTTGTGAGAAATTTGCTTCTGTGAGAAGACTTAGGGCAACGGAGGAGAAACGTGCGCCTAAGTCTGGTGCTGAGGATAACATTGATTTAAGTGATGCCACCAAAGAGAAGGATATGGCACAGACATCACATGCAGGGGGTCTGTACCCAAATGGTGACATTTCTTCTGAAAAAGTGTATAAGTTCTCAAATTGAGTAGGTTCGTATACACTGAACTTAACAAAAGTGTGTTGGAGATTGTGAATTAAATTGCAGAGACAGGAAAAATGTTGTGCCTTTTTATCTGATTGAACAGTAGCATACTTATGTTTTATATTTCATAAAAATCCATAATGCTTATAATTTGTTAATTTGTTTAGTTTTGCTTATGTTTAATCTGTATAATATCATATAACACTTAGTAGTTTTTTACATGTATTGTTTAGTAACACTTAGTAGTTTTTCACATGTATTGTTTAGTACCAATATTATTCTTTTATTATTACTTCAATTTCACTTAACAAGAGTTTTCAAGGTTTGCTTCAAATTTAAAAACTTAACATGTGTAAATTAATTGGTTTTGCTTCCGGAGTAAGCAAAGTCCAAAGGTGGGAGAGTGTTATGAAATTTGAAACTAGTCTTTTACTAGAAGAGTATTCTTTTAGGATGGTATATCTGGACAACATTTCTAAGCTGGTTAAAATGTTTATGTTAACTTTTACTCATTTTTGTTGTAAAACAATTGAGTCATTAACAGTCCAGAATATTGGCACAGCTCAGTTATTTTTAGATTATGAGCATACCTCATTCCAAATTTGGAAAGGTCGCGCAGCCAAAGGTCGCGCGACACTTAAGGTCGCGCAATAGGAAAGGTCGCGCAGAATCAGCTTTCCTAGGCATGCTAGTTCCAAATATGGAGAGGTCGCGCAATAAGAGGTCGCGCAGACTAAAAGTACAAGGTTTAAGTTATTTTTAGCCCTTCAGCATCTCAATTGTTGTTAACAAAGCATAATTTGGTCATATCAGATTTTATGAATGGGATTCCTTACTGCTTTATCTATGTACAGGTTACTTGGTTCAAATGTTGACCTGTATGTTGTAAAGCTGGAGAGATTATATTTCTGTTGTATAATGAATTATCAGTCAGTATTATAAGTTTATAGAAATGTCAATCAGTAGTAAGTGTATTGGTCTTATAAGCCATATAAAGTACATATATCTTTATTAATACAAGTGTATTTTGCACTATTACATGTATTACAATGTAAGTTGCATAATTGGACAAATAATAATTATGCTATTGAGTGTTAACATGTAAATTTATATAACTATTATGTATTTTTGTACTTATGTTTTTATTTAACAACAGTCTGTATACCTGAACCAGTTGCAGGCCATTTTGAACATTGTTAAGGCATTGTCAGCACTTTTAATAGGTTGCGCAACATTCAGGTCGCGCAATGAGTTGTGTGCCAAACTGGTTAGCGCAAGTGGGTCGCGCGACAGTCTACTTTTGCACACCACCCTAGCTGCGCAAACAGAAGGGTATATAAGCTGGGAACTTTTATAGTTGAGCTGGAGTGAGTTGGGGTTTTGAGTTGGAGTTAGTTGAGTTGGTTAGTTTTTGATAGTTGATTGAAGAGATGTATTTGTTGAAGTTGTTAAGAATTTTACTTTGGTTTTGACTGTTGATAGAAAATAAAATGATGCATTATTTTGATTTACTGCAATAAATATAATCCTGCTTTCACTTGGACTTGACTTGTTCATTATACCAGCATAGAGAAATGGTTTACTTTTAAGCGAAAAGAGTGAATAAACAAAACTTTTCACAAAAGAGAAGTTTTCGCAACAATATTGTCTAAGATTTATATTACAAATGGTGCATGCATATATTACAATGTCTTGGATAATATATTACAAATGTTGCATTTGTATATTGCATTGTCTTAGATATATATTACAAATGATGCATATATATATATATATATATATATATATTACATTGTTTCAGATACATATTAAAAAATAGTACATGTATAATTATGTAGCATTGTCTATGATTTATATTACTAATTGTATATGGATATATTACATAATGTCTAAGAAATATTTTAATCTCTAAGATAAGTAAAAGTATGTGACAAATCTTAGAAAAAGTGTGAAAATATAATGTTTAGGTGACACTGAGCATGTGCCTCTAAACACTGGACCATGCAAGGTAAGTTCCTTCCGAATATGAAAAACATCAGTCAATAAATAAAGGCTGTATGTGTAGAAATCTATTATCTGAACCCTTGACCTTGACTGCTGACCCTTTACCATTTTAAAAGAAGAAACCATGCAAGTTATCTTCAAACCACATACAAAGACCTAACAATAAGTAAAGGCTACATTTTTGAGCAAAAGTGTAAAAAACTTCTATTTTTGCACTGGTGACATTGATCCAACGGAGACTTCTCAATTAATGTCCCTTCCAAATATATAACTCATTTTGTCAATAGAGGTACATTTGTAAAACTGTTAAAATCTATTTTTGACATTGGTGATCTCTATTGTCCTTCATGACCCCTAACTAAACCTGAAGGATAATGGTCTCCCTAGGCATATTACTGTATTTGTATCAAAAGTGAAAACATCAATTCAAAAATAATGGTTGTATGGGCAAATATATACAAAAAACTAAAACAATAACACCAGTTACCTTGACCTTGACCCAAGTGAACCTTAACCCAACAAAAAGGTATAGAAAATTATAAAGTAATTAGTATAGATAGAACTTAATATGATATATCCATATTATGCCAGTTAAGGTTAACCATATCCATATTCTAAGTGCTGAACAAGAGCACCGCTAGACGGAGCATTATATGCCCGAAAGTACTTTTTCTTTTAGTAAGGATGAAACATTTGTAAGACATGGGAATTAAATACAGTATTACCTCCTTCAAAAAGCAATCCTCCTTTATAGCTGAAGAACATTCATGTATATAAACAGCTGCTGTTTTCAAAGCACCACCATCAAGTTGTTATCTTGTAAGTAAAAATGCTACAACGGATGGACGAAAAGACGTCAGGGGTATAAACCATTTTCAGTATTAAGCTAATAGTGACCTTTGACCTTGAGATCCAAAAATCAATAGGGGACTTCTACCCAATATAGACAATCATTCTATGAAGTTTGAATACCGTGGGTCAAATGGAACTTAAGTTATACTTCGGAAACCATTTTCAGTATTTAGCTAATAGTGACCTTGGCCTTTGACCTGTTGACCCCAAAATCAATAGGGGTCTTTTACCCAATATTAACAAACATCCTATGAAGTTTGAATACTGTGGGCCAAATGGAACTTAAGTTATTCTCTGGGATTCATTTTCAGTATTTAGCTAATAGTGACCGCGACCTTTGACCTTGTGACTCCAAAATCAATAGGGGTCTTCTACCCAATATGGGCAATCATCCTATTTAGTTTGAATACTGTGGGCAAAATGGAACTTAAGTTATGGTCCGGAAACCATTTTCAGTATTAAGCTAATAGTGACCTTGACCTTTGACCTTGTGACCAAAATCAATAGGGGTCTTTTACCCGATATGGACAATCATCCTATGAAGTTTGAATAATGTGGGTCAAATGGAACTTAAGTTATGCTCCGGAAACCATTTTCAGTATTTAGCTAATAGTGACCTTGACCTTTGACCTTGTGACCCCAAAATCAACAGGGGTCTTCTACCCAATATGGGCAATCATCCTATGAAGTTTGAATACTGAGGGCACTTAAGTTATGCTCCGGAAACCAAATTGCTAACGGACGGACGTACGTCCGGACAGACGGGCGCCAGGGGGTATAAAATAATATGCCCGAAATTCTTTTGGGCATATAAAAAACTATAACTTGGGGAACATGGAATTTAAGTCATTATAAGTCACATAACTTGCCACGATCATGAATTTTTTATTGACTAGTAAGAAAGGAGACAATGCTACTCTATAGTGGTATTTTGTATTTTAAAAATAAGACCACTTTTCCTAGACATGAACAAATTTGTTTAAACTGTAACTTGCACGACATAGAAGATATTTACCACTTTGTATGTATATGTCCTTGTTATCAAAATCTTCGAGTAAAGTATGTCAATGATAATATATATAAAAGACCATCTGTATAACAGCAATTATGACAAAAAAGAACTATGTAATTTAGCAATGTACCTAAAAGAAGCTTTTAAACATAGAAATAATATAAATATGGAAGTACAATAATGTCACATGCAAATGTATTTTATGGAGTCCGTTACACCATGTTTATTAACTATGATAAGTTGTATTGTAATATGCTTTCACTCTCCTGTTATTTGTAGATCAGTTTATATGAAAACAAAAATGTATTGATTTGTAATGTGCAGAATATTTAGTTGTTATATATAAATGTGTTGAAGATGATGTACTATGTACAAGTCTGAATATGTTGATAAAGAGGAAGATCTGAAATATAAAAAGAATATTTTCTATCAATATCAAAATTTATGTTTAATAGGACATTATGATTCAAAACAAACCACCACATTCAACATTTTTTTATTTCTATTTTAGTGTTGTTGTGTCCAAGTATGAATCCAATGAGACTGACCATTATAATTATCAAAGTTAAATTAGTTTTGACATGACCTTGATGGTCAAGTTCTTTCAAAAGTCAAGGACATTACCGGTCAAGGTCATTTAAAAGTCAAAATTTCATTTGAATAAATCATCATGTTTATATTATTATTTTTATGTCATGATTATTATTTTGTTCAATAATGCAGCCAATCCATAACTGAGTCCAGAGTTATGACAATTTATTTTAAGCAATACAATATATTGACCTTTACAGTAGAGGCCAGTAATAGGTAAAGGTAAGTTATTATTTTTCACATTGTCAATTCTGTTCAGTATGCATAAAATCTGTAAATAAATAAAGATGTATTTAAGGTCAATAATGTGTGTTTGTTTGTTTTATGCCTTTTTCCAACAGTATTTCAGTCATATAGGCGGGCAGTTTCCTAACCATCGTTCCTGGAGAATTACACCAGTATTAGACTACCTTCCTCCGCGCTAAACTACCTAAGCATCTCCCGGGGATCAAACCAACGTCAGAGAGGTAACTGGATTAGAATTTTAACTTCATCGACTCTAACCCCTCGACCACGGAGGCGGTTAAAGGCCAAATAAATAGTTAAAGTGTAAAAGTCATATAATCTTTTATACATTTATATAAATAAGGGATAACAACTTGATTATCTATACTCCCGTACGAAAAAGATAGCAGGATTCCGCCTAATATAAGCAGGAAAACGCTTAAAATTTCCGTGTATATAAGATTTTCCTGCTTATTTAAGACGGACATGGAATTTTGTAAAAAATCCTGCTAAGCAATTTCATATTCCGCCTAAGGCTTAGGCGGAAAATATGGGATGAGCAATAATTTAGACGGGTTTTAGGACTTAGAATTTTGTCAGTTATTTGTTAACAGGAATTATGTACTTAGACTTTTTTGTTAACCAGAAATAGAACTTAGAAAACTTTACTAGACAGATTTCTGAATTTGGAGAAATTTCTGCAGATGACAGGTAAATAATAAATCGAATATTAAGTGATCAACGATTATTTTGCTGCTTTTATTCATTGTTATTTTTCAAAAATAATATATTGTTTGTACAAACATAAACATACATAATCATTAATTGATAAAAAAAACTCCACAACAAAACTAAAACTTAGAACATATTATATAATGATGTTGTGATGACTTTTGCATAGAATATATTTCAAGTTTTTATTGAATATATATCCCAGTTATATTTCACTGTGTTAAATTTCGGTAAGAACTAAACTCATATATTAAGCTTTTTGATGTAATATAATTAAATGAGTAATATCCCTGAAAATTTCTTATCAACAGGATAAATAAATGAATACTGCCTCTAGTAACCACTCTACTATGATTTAACACCACAGACCTGATAACATACAGGTCAGATAATGGTTTCCCATTGTAAATTCTGCTACAGTCCAGACTGTTCCATGTGATTTATTTGGGGGGAAGCAACAGTTACTTTGTACATTTTATATGATGAGTCTGTTTAGAAGGACTTTGCAAAGTTTTTTTTAAAGATATTTATTATGAATTTTGGATTCTTTTTCCATTTATTTTCTGGTATTTTTATATAATTGTGAAAATAAAACGATGGGTTGGATTATCCCTGTTAACCATCATATCGTGGACTTGTCCATAATTTGAAATCTAGGAAATATGGGTCAGCAGAAGCTGAGACAGTGGAAATAAAGCAAATAACAAAGGATTTTATTGATAGTTAAAAATTGTGCAGATAATATATAAGCAATTTTTTAGATAATATTTTGTTTAAAGTGTAAGGATTGAATATTTTTGAATTTTTCAAAGAAAAAAAATAAGACTTAGCCTTGTGAATGAAAATGACAATAATCTGGATATGCTCAGTTGTAAATGAATTTTGAATGCTACATTATGACCTTGGACAAGAAGATACTAAATACCAATATCATAAAAATTCAGGTAAGTAACTTTTGGATACATTTAAACAATAAAAATATATTTCAAATAAATTAAATTATTTTGCATTAAGTTTGAGAGTAAATTTGTAACACTTAGTTTGGTTGTAATGAATTATAGTTTAAATGCATGTATAATTATAACTGCATACAATGAAAAGAAACAATAATATAAGATATTAGTGGTGGCAGTGTTTCACTGATGACTGTTTGTGTTTCAGGATATGTCTCAAGCTGGTGTAAAAAGAATGGGAGGGGAGGAGTCACGGACAGGGATATTAACGATGCCATAAGTTAAAGCAGTTCAGTTATGCTTGGAATAAAAATGAAAACAACTGGCTGAACAAAAAACATTTAATTACAGTGAAATAAAATGAAATAATTTGCCATGGATTAAAACAATACAATAGCAGTGCAATAAAAAATATAACTCGTGTTTCTGTTTTTTGTGTGACTCTTTTACGTACTGTACATGTACACTAATGTAGAAAACATTATGGTAAAGCTCACAAAAATAACTTAAAAGCTTTGTAATTGTGATCACCTGTTGTCTGTCTGCAATTTTGAATTCCAATTATTCTTATGCAGCTAAAAAATAATGTTGTATCCATCCATAATTCAGCTTTATTAGTGTACTATCACAAAATTGAATAACTTCATTTCCTAAGGCGGATTTTTTGCTAGTATTCCTTAGGAAGAATTTTCTCCTCCTAGTGATTTTCTAAGTAGGTATTTTTTTCCTGGTTAAAATATTTTAGGCGGAATTTTTTCCGGCTAAGAATTTTCCTAAGGCGGAATTTTCTCCTGCTAGTGCTTTCTTTAAGCTGAATTTTTTCCTGGTTAAATTTTCTAAGGAGGATTTTTTCCTGCTACCCTAACTGTTTTCCTCCTAAGAAAATTTGCATATTTCGCAGCGTATTCCTGCTACCCGTACGAAAACTTCCGCCCTGAAAAAAGCAGAAATTCTGCCTAGCTACTAGGCGTAATCCGTCTAAGGCATTTCAGGTTTACATATCACAGATTCCTCCTATAAGCAGGAATACGCTGCGAAATATGCAAATTTTCTTAGGAGGAAATCAGTTAGGGTAGAGGGAAGAAAATCCTCCTTAGAAAATTTAACCAGGAAAAAATTCAGCTTAAGAACAGCACTAGCAGGAGAAAATTCCGCCTTAGGAAAATTTTTAGCCGGAAAAAATTCCGCCTAAAATATTTTAACCAGGAAAAAAAATATACTAAGAAAATCACTAGCAGGAGAAAATAGAATAATTGGAATCCAAAATGTACAGAGAGACAATAGGTGATCACAATTACAAAGCTTTTAAGTTATTTTTGTGAGCTTTATCAAAGCTTTTTTACATTGGGGTGCATGTACAGTACGTAAAAAAGTACACAAAAAACTGAAACACGAGTTATATTTTCATTGCATTGCTATTGTATTGATTTAATCCAGGCAAATTATTTCATTTTATTTCACTGTAAATGTTTTCTGTTCAGCCAGTTGTTTTCATATTTATTCCAAGCATAACTGATCTGCTTTAAGTTATGGCATCGTTAAAATCCTTGTCCTTGACTCCTCCTCTCCCATTCTTTTTACACCAGCTTGAGACATATCCTGAAACACAAACAGTCATCAGTAAAACACTGCCACCACTTATATCTTATATTATTGTTTCTTGTCATTGTATGCAGTTATAATTATACATGCATTTAAACTATAATTCATTACAACCAAACTGAGTGTTACAAATTTCCTCTCAAACTTAATGCAAAATAATTTAATTTATTTGAAATATAGTTTTATTGTTTAAATGTATCCAAAAGTTACTTACCTGAATTTTTATGATATTGGTATTTAGTATCTTCATGTCCAAGGTCATAATGTAGCATTCAAAATTCATTTACAACTGAGCATATCCAGATTATTGCCATTTTCACAAGGCTAAGTCTTATTTTTTTTCAAAAATATACAATCCTTATACACTTTAAACAAAATATTATCTCAAAAATTGCTTATATAATTATTATCTGCACAATTTTTAACTATCAATAAAATCCTTTGTTATTTGCTTTATTTCCACTGTCTCAGCTTCTGCTGACCCATATTTCCTAGATTTCAAATAATGGACAAGTCCATGATATGATGGTAAATAGGGATAATCCAACCCATCGTTTTATTTTCACAATTATATATAAACATACCAAAAAATTGAATGGAAAAAATCAAAAAATTCATGAAATAAATATATTTTAAAAAACTTTGCAAAGTCCTTCTAAACTAGACTTCTTCAGTATAAAAGGGAAACAAATTTAGCTGTTGGCTTCTCCGCCAAAAATAAATCACATGGAAGAGGCTGGATTGTAGGGCAGAATTTACGATGGGAAAACCATTACCCTGATCTGTGTTAGTCAGGTTCTGTGGTTGTTAAATCATAGTAGAAGTGGGTTACTAAGTCTAGTAATTTATTTAAATTTATCCTGTTTGAATGTTTGTCAAGGTCAGAAAAGGTTGTTCAGTCGTATATTTTTGGGTTAGAAAGAATAATTTAAACCAATTTGTGTCGAAAATACGGATTATTTTAAGAATTTAAATTTTTACAATATAAGTGCTTTTATAAAGTGTCCTCTTCATGTTGGGAATATGAACTTGTATGGGTGGAAATAAAGACGAGGAGTAAACAAGGGGGAGAAAAAACCCAAGTAGTAAAGGAGAAACACCAAAAAAAAAAAAAAATCAAAAAGGGGAAACAAAGGAACAGAAAAAAGCGGGAAATATAAACACTTCAAGTCACCATTCTTTGTTGAGTGACAATTCACAAGTTGAGAATTCACAAGTTGAGAACGGTTCGTACCTTACATTGTTAAATTTGGACAACGGGGTCAACGGATCAAGTTTTTAACGGTTCTTATTATCAATCGGACTAACTGTTCAAAGGTGCATAACATAATGGATAACGGGAATAGAATAATATATAAAAACACTCAGCAATACATGACATCATCAAATGTGGGTCAGTGTTCACCAAAAGGGTCAACTATGAACAATATCACTCCGTGAAACATGCAACATGCATACTCTCCAACTCCATGTGTTCAAATCCAGTCCGGTAAGCATGTTACAAATGAAGAACTTTATGTTATTTTATGAGTGCAAAGTTTTGATGAAATAATATTTAATTTTTCCCAAGGGCCTAGAATTTGAAAAAAAGGTACCCGAAATGGAATTAAAATTAAAACCCTTGGGTCAATCTGTTTCTGGGGGTACAAAAATGCTAAAAAAATTAAAATTTAAAAGGGAATCGGTAAAACTTTCATGTTTTTTTTTTGGATGAGAAAACAAATAAAGGGACTAAGTTTCGGGCCCAAAAAAAAAAAAAAAATTTGGGAAAAACTTTGTCATCTATTAAGCAAAGCAAATAAACAATTTGATCATAGGGGGTATTAAAATGTGAGCACAAAGACAAAGCAAACTTTCCCCAAAGGGAAAAGGAATATTTTCCAAGGACGTTTTAAAAAAACCGGGGGATAACCCAGAACATAGAAATCGATAAGAGCTTATCGTTTGGTTTGGGGAAAAGGATAACCCCAAAATAGGGGTTTACTTTAAAGCCCTTTAAAACCAAAACAGTTTGTAAAATCTTTTTAAGGAAAAATGTTGCCCCAAAAGGGGCCACCGGATTATACATATGATCAAAAACCCTTCAGATGTTGTTGCAAAAAAGAAAGAGACTTTTCCCAAATTTATGAAAAAGGGCAAGAGAGAAAAAAGGAAAATTTTAAGGTATAAAAAACCCTCAAAATTGAGGGGAAAAATAGGGAATGGAAATAGGGAGTGTTGCGAAACATTTTGGGGGAGGTTTATCATTTGCTGTGTGGAATTTGCAAGGGATAACAAGTAAAAAAGGGGCGATAAAGATTTTCCTTTTTAACCTGATTAACTTTACGGATGTTATTTTTTGGCGAAGACGTGGAAACCAGAATATAGTAGTTTTTGGGAGGGTTTAAACAATTACAATTTTTATTCCGCAAATTCCGCAAAAAAAAGGGCAGTGATGGGTGGGGGTATAGTGTTTACGTCGAAAATAAATTTGCAATGCATAACGTAGTTGGGAATCAACTTGACCCAATCGTTTTTTAAAAATTAGACAAAAATTTTTTTTAGGATAGAAAGTATTTTTTTTTGGGCAACAACATGGGGGACAAGATTCACCCGGCTTTTAATTTCAATGGGGAAATTTCTTTTTAAAATTATTGAAAGCGAAAATACTTTTATTATCAGATTTTGGGGAAAACTGTACTGTTTGCGGGAAAAATAAATAGAAAGGGTGTAAAAAGAGACATATTTATACGTTTAAAAAAAAATTTCAGTCTGGATAAAAGGGGATTATGTTCCGGCTTTCCCAATCGAACGGCCCAGGGGCCCATTTCAACAAAAAACTCTAAGGGTATCCCCTTAACATGTGAAAAAGCCATTTGTTTTTGGGATTTGTAACGGGCGTTTTAAAAGAAAACAGAATCGTAACTTCTGCGGAAATGGAGCCGTTATAGACTAATTTATTATTAAGCAAGAGGATTTACAGATTAATCCAACATTTCACAATATCGATTTCCAGCAACATTTCTCTAGGATCATGCAATTTATTTGCTTCAGTATTCCATAGAAACAGTTTATAATACTTCATTTTGTGAACAAAGTACATACCAAAGCTTAAAATTAGATGGGACCCAGATAACTAAACCTTTAGACGAGGTCGATATTCTAAATGCCCCAGTTATAATAATGTTTTGGCACATTAGAAACTGTAAACCAGTCTACCAATAGATAATGCTGTATGGGGAATTTGTTAATTCAATAAACTGTTGGCGAAGCTCCAATTTCTCAAAGGAAAATAAAAAACGTGTCCCCTTTCAAAACCGAAGCAATTCAAGCAAAAGCCGTTATAAAACCCCGGAAATGGTTTATTAAAGGTGTTAGAGAATCAAAACGGGGTTAATTGAAAACATTTCGTTTTTTTAAAAGAATTTAAAAAATGATGAAAAAAAGGATTAATTTTTAATTTAAAAAACGTTTGTATAAAAAAATTGTTTTAAAAAAAACCCTAATAAATATAAACAGTCAAAATGAAAGAAATCGGGGATTTAATAATTTAAAAAAAGAAATATCACTTTTTGATAAAACAGCGAGGGAATTTTTTATGAAAAAACCCGAGGGGGGACAACCCATGTTTGAGGAGCCGGATTTGTTATTACAAGCTCTTTGGGATATCGAGCGATTTAAAGTTTAAGCGTGGGAAAAGGCGGCATCGGGGTGATGGGAAAATTTTAAATGAATTTAATTTAAGGGATATAAACCCCAAAGTCACACTTGGTTGTTATTATTTAACAAATATTTCCAGTGGTTTTTTTTCCTTTGCCTGGATGGATGGGGTAAAAAATACCGGGTTTCCAAAAAAAGGGGACGAAAAACCCGGGAAAAACAAGGGAATTACATTTAACCCTTGTTTTCTACAAAAATTTTACTTTTATCTAAAACTAATTATTTTCAGTGGTTTTTACGCAGATTTTAAACCACCCAATTTTTGGGTTTAAAAAATTTTCCCCTACAGATGCGATTTCTATTTAATTAAAAAAAATAGTTTTTAAAGGGAAAAGAATTTTTGCAAAATTATAAATGAAAAATGGACAAAAAACAGAGAAAAAGTTTATTTGGTTTTTAAAATTTTATTTAAAACCCGGAATAAATGGTTTTTAAAGGCTACGGATTTTTTAAAATCAATGTATGAATACGTGAGATCCCGGGGACCAAAGTAACCAATATTCGGTTTCAGGGCTTAATCGTTGGTCAAAACCCAAAGGGAAAACTGTTCACCTCTTTTCTGGTTTATGTTTATTGAAGACCTAGAATTATTCCTAGGATCTAGACCAGAAGTGGTCTTAATTATGGCGATATAACACTAATCCTTTTCCTATATGCAGACGATATGGTGCTATTATCGGATAACATCGAGGATCTTCAACTGAGTTTAAATGACTTAAACACATATTGTAATCGATGGGGTTTGAAAGTAAACACGGAAAAATCCAAAGTGATGGTATTTCGAAAGAGTGGTAGATTACATAATGATGAGAAATGGACATACGATGAAATTACATTAGAAACAGTCGAGAACTTTAACTATCTAGGTGTCGTATTTGGTTCAAATGGTGGATTCAATCTTAATTCCCAAATGTTAGTGGGTAAAGCGCTTAAAGCAATGAATACATTATTAGTTAATACGAAAGAGTTCGAGTTTTCCCCAAAAACTATGTGTAGTTTATTCGATTCGTTTGTAACCTCGATTTTAAATTATTCAGCTGAGGTGTGGGGTTTTACCAAATGTAAAGAGATGGAGCGTCTATACACTTGAAGTTCTGCAAACGAGTATTAAATGTTAAGATATCCACAAGTAATGCTGGTGTATATGGTGAATTAGGACGATTCCCGCTGTATATCAATCGCTACATTAAAGTGCGTAAATTTTGGTTTAAAGTGTTAAAAACTAGTAATTGTGTTTTAAAAACGGTTTATTCAATTATGCTGGAAAACGTACAAAAGAATAAAAACTAATGGTTGTCAAATGTAAAATCAATGTTATATACGTTTGGTTATGGGTATGTTTGGGAAAACCCTTTAAATTGTAATGAAGTCACATTTATTATACAATTTAAACAGCGTTTGTTAGACTGTTTCACTCAAGAATGGAAAAGTAGCTTAGAGAACAACAGAGTGTTAACTGTATATAAGCATATTAAACATGACTTCGGATATGAGAGTTACCTGAGTTCTGTTAAAAACAAATTATTTAGACAACTTATTACAAAATTTAGATTATCTGCTCACAAATTACGCATCGAAACAGGAAGGTATGGACAAAATAGAATTGAAAGAACTGAAAGACGTTGTGAAATATGTAATTCTTCTGAGATTGAAGATGAGTTCCATTTTGTTATTATGTGTCCCAAGTATAAATGGATTAGGAAACGTTACATAGACAATTATTATTATGAACGACCTAGCATATTTAAATTTCTTGAATTAATGTCAGTCACAAACATACATGTTTTAAACAAATTAGCATGTTATCTTAATTGTGCTTTAAAAATCAGATCCAACGAACTGATATAATTTGATGTTTGTATAACCTTCACTAGTGACATTTGTTAAAAAAAATCAACAACATTAAATACGTTATATTCAGAAATTGCCAGAGTTACTGTGGCGATTTGTACTCACGAATTGCATAAGTTTTTGTTACACATAAAATGTTATTCAGAAAGTTTATTTATATCTCTCTGTACTCATGCTGTAATTGATTGACTTTTGTATTATATGTATTGTATTTATATAGACGAGGAGCGTAGAGCTCAAGTCTTCAATAAAGATTTTGTTCTGTTCTGTTCTGTTCTGTTAAGAAATTTTCAGGGATATTACTCATTTAATTATATTACATTAAAGAGCTTAATATATGATTTTAGTTCATACCCAAATTTAACACAGTGAAATATATTCTATGCAAAAGTCATCACAACATCATTACATATGTTCTAATTAGTTTAAGTTTTGTAGTGGAGTTTTTTTTTATCAATTAATGATTATGTATATTTATACTTGTACAAACGATATTTTAGTTTTGAAAATCAACAATGAATAAAAGCAGCAAAATAATTGTTGATCACTTATTACTATTTATAATTTACCTGTCTTCTGCAGAAATTTCTCTTAATTCAGAAAATCTGTCTGGTAAAATTTTCAAAGTTCAATTTCTGGTTAACAAAAAAGTCTGAGTACATAATTTCTGTTAACAAATAACTGACAAAATTCTAATTCCTAAAACCCGTCTAAATTATTGCTCATCCCATATTTTCCGCCTAAGCCTTAGGCGGAATATGAAATTGCTTAGCAGGATTTTTTACAAAATTCCGTGTCCGTCTTAAATTAGCAGGAAAATCTTATATACACTGAAATTTTAAGCGTTTTCCTGCTTATATTAGGCGGAATCCTGCTATCTTTTTCGTACGGGTTATAGGAGAAATCTGTGATATGTAAACCTGAAATGCCTAAGACGGATTACGCCTAGTAGCTAGGCGGAATTTCTGCTTTTTTCAGGGCGGAAGTTTTCGTACGGGCTGAATGTCATATTATCTCATGTAATTGACTGCATAGCTTTTATTGGTAAAGCATTATTACTGTACAATGCCTTAATTTTGATACAAGTTAAATGTTGATGCTGCACATCAAAGACGCCGCAAAATAATCCATTGGGGTTAAAACAATTACCAAAATCCACCTTGTCTATAGTGTCAAGAAATACTCCCCGACTGGCCGAGGCATAATTAAATGTTTGTACACTAGATTTAAAAAATTCAATTCAACACCTTTTTATTATTTATAAAATGCATGTTTACACTTATCCGTGTTTGTTGTAAAAATGTTTTATATTTCGTCTATACAATGACTCTTAAATATAAGGAGGCATCACTTGATTGAAAGTGCATTACGGTAAGTAAACGAATAACGCTGATTATACCCTAATTTCCTCAACCGCAACTTTTCGGCCCTTTCTGTGAATATTGATAATAGCCGAGGATATTCCACTCGGTAATTTTCTATTTTTAGAATATAGACTGGCTCATTGGCACGTTATTTTATTGGTAAAAAAAAGATAAAAATAAAAAGCATGATATATTTAAACAGGGAAGTATTATTAACTTTTGTTAAACGTTTATTTAATAACATGACGCTCAGGGACATGTTGATCATCAGAAAAGCTATTTTTATCCGAAAAACTGAAAACTGTGTAATTTTGTTAGAACAAAAAAAAAATAAACAAAAAACAAGACTAAAATTTTCCCCATTGCTGACTGAACGAATGCATATTTACTAGACGCCACCTGCACGCGGCGTCTAATAAATAATAATGAAATCATCAATGTAAGATACAATGTAAGCATTCGATACACATTGAATGGTATTCTGATTCTTACAAATATCAGGTATGGTATGGTATGGTATGGTATGGTATGGTATGGTATGGTATGGTATGGTATGGTACAGAATAGTATAGTACAGTATATAGTATAGCATTGCATAATATAGCATAGTGAAGTACATGTATATAGTGTTGTATTGTATAATAAACAGGATGGGATGGTATGGTAGGGTATGGTATGGTATGGTATAGTATATATAGTATAGAAATTTAAGTATCATCTAGTATGGACTATATAGTATGTTAAATACTATACCGTATCGTATAGTATGGTATATAGTATGGTATAAAGTATACTGTATCGTAATCTGTATGGTATATAGTATGTTATATACTATACCGTACCGTATAGTGTATGATATAAAGTATGGTATATAGTATAGCATACTAGTATAGTAGACTTCAGTCTAGTACAGTAAAGTATGGTATATTACAGTACAGTATACCATACCGTGTAGTGTAGTGCAGTGCAGTGTATAAGTGTAGTGTAGTGTAGAGTAGTGTAGAGTAGTGTATAGTATCGATGGTTTGGTATAGATGGTATAAAGTATAGTATATTACATGTATTAGTTATAAAGATTGTTGACAGGTTATATGGCCCTATGTAAACGACTGTTTGTAAATATAACCCGAGCCGTTAGGCGAGTGTTACATTTCAAACAGCCGTTCATATACGGCCATATATCCTGTCAACAATCTTTATAACAAATTAATAATACAGCATGCATCATTTTTTAGAGGTAAGATTTCTTTATGAATCGACAGTAGCCGTGTATATAAAACTATATAAACGTCACGATTATCCAATGAAAAGCGACGTACAAACGTGCAGTATTATAAAGTGTAGTATAATACAGTATATAGTATGGTACAGAATAGTATAGTATAGCATAGCAATTTTAGCATAGCATAGCATAGCAACGCATCGCATCGCATAGCATAGTATAGTATAGCATATAGTAAAGTTTAGCATAGCATAGCATAGCTTAGCGTAGCAAAGTGAAGTATATAGTGTAGTCTATAGTATAATACAGGAGGGATGGGTTGGGATGAGATGGTATGGTATTGTTTGGTATGGTAGTATAGAATAGTATCGTATAGTATGGTATATAGTATAGCAATAGTATTGCATAGAATAGTATAGAATATAGTAAAGTACAGTACAGTATAGTGTATAGTGGGTGGTGTGGGGGTAGGGGTAGTGTAGGGGAAGGGGTGTGGTAGGGGTGGGAAGGGTAGGGTAGGAGAATGGGTAGGGGTAGGGTAGGGTATAGTATATAGTAAAGTATAGCATAGCATAGCATAGCATAGCATAGCATAGCGTAGCATAGCATAGTGAAGTATATAGTGTAGTAATATTAGTATATTATACAGGATGGGATGTTGGTATGGGATTGGATGAGATGGTTGGGACGAGATGGTATGGTACGGGATGGTTAAGTACGGCATGGTTTAGTACAGCATGGTTTGGTATGGTATAGTATAGTATTGTTTAGTATGGTATATAGTAGAGCATAGTATTGCATAATATAGTCGTAGGGTAGGGTAGGGTAGGGGTAGGGGTAGGGGTATAGTATAAAGAAAAGCATAGCATAGCGTAGCATAGTGAAGTATATAGTGTAGTATAGTATAATACAAGATGGGATGGGATGGGTTGGGATGAGATGGTATGGTTTGGTATGGTATGGTTTGGTATGGTATAGTATAGTATCGTAGAGTATGGGATATAGTAAAGCATAGTATAACATAGTATTGCATAGTATTAGTATATAGTATAGTACAGTACAGAATAGTGTATTGTGAGTGGGGTGGGTTGGGGTTGGGTGCGGGTAGGGTAGGGCTGCAACGCACAGCACAGCACCGTATCGCATCGCAAAGCATAGGATAGCATAGCATATGATAGGATAGGATAGCATAGTATAGTGTAGGATAGTATAGTATAGTTTAGTATAGTATATAGTATAGTATAAAATAGCTTAGCGTAGCGTAGCGTAGCAAAGTGAAGTATATAGTGTATAGTATAATACAGGATGAGATGTTGGGATGGGATGGGTTGGGATGGTATGGTATGGTATGGTTTGGTATGGTATAGTATAAAAGAGTATCGTATAGTATGGTATATAGTATGGTATATAGTATATCGTATCGTATAGTATGGTATATAGTAAAGCAAAGTAAAGCATAGTATTGCATAGTTTAGTATATAGTACAGTACAGTATAGTGTATAGTGGGTGGGTTGGGGTGGGGTAGGGTTAGGGGAAGGGGCAGGGGTGTGGGTGGGTGGGAAGGGTAGGGGTAAGGGGAAGGATAGAGTAGGGTAGGGTAGCAAGGGTTACTAGTGTATAGTATAGTGTAGTGTAGTGTAGTGTAGTGTAGTGTAGTGAAGTGTAGTAATATAGTATAGTATAGTATAGCATAGTATAGTGCAGTGCTTTGCCGCACCGCACAGCACAGCACCGTATCGCATCCCATTACATAGCATAGCATAGCATAGCATAGTATAGTATAGTACTATAGTATAGTAAAGTATAGTATAGTGTAGTATAGTATAGTATAGTATAGTATAGTATAGTATAGTATAGTATAGTATAGTATAGTATAGTATCGTATAGTATAGTATAGTATAGTATAGTATAGTATAGTATAGTAAAGTTTAGTAGTATAGTATAGTTTAGTATAGTATATAGTAAAGTATAGCATTATTAGCTATCGTATAGCGTAGCGTAGCAAAGTAAAGTATATAGTGTAGTATAGTATAATACAGGATAAGATTTTGGGATGGGATGGGATTGGTTGGGATGGTATGGTATGGTATGGTATGGTATGGTATGGTATGGTTTGGTATGGTATAGTACAGTATAGTGTAAAGTGGGTGGGGATGGGATGGGTTTAGGATAGGGTTAGGGAAGGGGCAGCATGGGTGTGGGTGGGTGGGAGGGAAAGGAAGGGTAGGAGTGAGGGAAAGGGTAGGGGTAGGGTAGGCAAGGGTTACTAGTGTATAGTATAGTATAGTGTAGTGAAGTGTTGTGTAATGCAGTGGAGTGAAGTAATTATAGTGTAGTATAGTATAATACAGGATGAGATGTTGGGATGGGATGGGATGGGATGGTATGGTATGGTATGGTACGGTATGTTTCGGTATGGTATAGTATAAAAGAGTATCGTATAGTATGGTATATAGTATGGTATATAGTATATCGTAACGTATAGCATGTTATATAAGTATGGTAGATAGTATATCGTATCAAAATAGTATGGTATATAGTATGGTATATCGTATAGCATAGTAAAGCATAGTATTGCATAGTTTAGTATATAGTATAGTACAGTGCAGTATAGTGTAAAGTGGGTGGGGTGGGGTGGGGTTAGTATGGGTTAGGGGAAGGAGCAGGGGAGTGGGTTATTGGGATGGGAAGGGAAGGGTAGAAATAGGTTAGGGTATTTGGCAAGGGTTACTAGTGTATAGTATAGTATAGTACAGTACAGTACAGTACAGTACAGTACAGTACAGTGCAGTGCAGTGCAGTGCAGTGCAGTGCAGTGCAGTGGTGCAGTACAGTGCAGTACAGAACAGTACAATATAAGTACAGTATTAAGTACAGTACAGTACAGTACAGTACAGTGCAGTACAGTACAGTACAGTACAATATTAGTACAGTATTAGTACAGTATTAGTTAGTATAGTATAAGTATAGTATAAGTATTAGTATATTATTATAGTATATTGTTAAGTATAGCATAGTGTAGTGTAGCATAGTGAAGTTTATAGTGTAGTATAGTATAATACAGGATGGGATGTTGGGATGGAATGTATGGATGAGATGGTACGGTATGGTATTGTATGGTTTGGTATGGCAATATAATATAGAATAGTATCGTATAGTATGGTAATTATAGTACATGTACACCGTATCGTATAGTATGGTATATAGTACATGTATACCGTATGGTATAGTATGGTATATAGTATGGTATATAGTATACCGTATGGTATAGTATGGTATATAGTATGGTATATAAGTTAGCATAGTATTGCATAGTATAGTATATAGTATAGTACAGTTCAGTATAGTGGGTGGTGTTGGTGGGGTATCATATCGTATGGCATAGTATAGTTTAGAATAGCATTGTATAGTATGATATATGGTATGGTATGGTATGGTATGGTATGGCATAGTACAGTATCATATAGTATAGTATCGTAAAGTATCAGGTATACAGCATGGTATCAGTGTGTTTTTTTTTCACCAATATATTCGGCGAAATTCAGCCCCTGGCATTCCGCCTCAAAAAAGTATGTTCCCCCCCCCCTAAAAGCCAAAAATTTCCCCCTATACAGCAGCCCGAATTTGCCTGCAATGACTTTCATGTTTTTTTTTTGCAACTAACTGCCGAAAAAATATGTTTTATTTTATGCCTGTACCACTGACTGTTAAGCAAGGTTGTTTACAAATCATTCTCAGGTAGGTAAGTGGAGCTTCTCCCGGTGTCCCAACAAGTTTAACATGAGACGCGTCTGTATTTAAGATTCGTATGTCAAGAAAAAGCAAATAACTTCCCCTTCCTTTTGCATTTTTTCTCCTCAAAAGGGCACTGACCCCCTTCCCCCAAAAGTGAAAAAGTAAACTGGGTATATAGTATACCGTATTGTATCATATGGTATATAGTATACTGTATCGTATAGTATGGTATATAGTATATCATAGTATAGTACAGTATAGTGTAGGATAGTGGTGAAGGTTGGGGTAGGGTAGGGTGTGGTATGGCATGGCATCCAATGGCATGGCATGGCATAGCATAGCATCGCATAGCATAGCATATGACAGGCTTGCATTGGTTTCAGATTGAAAATTTCTGGTAAAATATACATTAAACATTTGCACCTGGAAATCACCAAAAGCCATCATTTGATATGTAGATTCAACAATTTTTCTCTGGAGGACATACCCGCAAATCCCTTTCTTCAAAAGAAACTTATCCCCCCCCCCTCCTCTCAATCTAAAAATGTACAAAAATTCTTCCCTGATAAATTAATGTTTAAATTATTTGGCAAAAAGATCTATTTCAATTAATTCTAAAATGTTTGACTCCCATTAAAATATATAATGGGAAAACATTTAAATAATTTCCATTGCAAAACAAGAGGGCCATGATGGCCATAAAGTCGCTCACCTGTATATAGGCCCCCGGAGCGGGGCCAGTTTAAACCCCAGGGCTTTTATTTGAACAAACTTGGTTAACACCCATTAGAAGATGTTTCATGCTAAACATCTAAGGTCTAGCTTGTTGGGTTTTTTAAAAGAAGATTTTTTCAAGTTTTTAATTCTTTACGCATATAGTTAAAAACAATGACACACCTGGGACAGGGCCAGTTTTGACCCAAGGACTTTTATTTGAAAAATCTTTGTAGACACTTACTAGACAGTGTTTCATGCTTAATATCTGAACTCTAGCTATTCAGGTTTTCTCAAAGAAGATTTTTAAGTTTTTGCTATACACATATAAGGAAAATCAATGTCCCCTGGGACGGGGCCAATTTTGACCCCAGGGCTTTTATTTGAACAAACTTTGTAGACACTCACTAGAAGATGCTTCGTGCTTAATATCTAAACTCTAGCTATTTGAGTTTTTTCAAAGAAGATTTTGTAAGTTTTTGTCATACACATATAAGGAAAATGAATGACCCCCGGGGCGGGGCCAATTTTGACCCGTGGCTTTTATTTGAACAAATTTGGAAGACACTCACTAGAAGATGTTTCATGCTTAGTATCTAAACTCTAGCTATTTGTTTTTTTTTTTCAAAAAAGATCTTTTAAGTTTTTGTTATAAACATATAGGGAAAATGAATGACCCCCGGGGCGGGGCCAATTTTGACCCCAGGGCTCTTATTTGAACGAACTTGGTAGACTTCCATTAGAACATGTTTCATGCTAAATATCTTAGCTCTAGCTCTTTGCATTCTTTATAAGAACATTTTTAAGTTTTTACTATATGCATATAGGGAAAATCAATGACCCCCTTGGGCGGGGCCAATTTTGATCCCAGGGCTTTTATTTGAACAAACTTGGTAGACACCCATTAGAAGATGTTTCATGCTAAATATCTTAGCTCTAGCTCTTTGGATTCTTTAAAAGAAGATTTTTAAAGTTTTTACTATATGCATATAGGGAAAATCAATGACCCCCTGGGGCAGGGCCAATTTTGACTCCAGGGCTTTTATTTGAACAAACTTGGTAGATACTCACTAGAAGATGTTTCATGCCAAATATCTAAGCTCTAGCTCTTTGGGTTTTTTAGAAGAAAATATTTTAAGTTTTTTTCTTTTGGTTGCCATGGCAACCAGAGTTCTGCATGGAATGGAATTCTTTGAACAACTTTATTAAGGCTTCACACAAGGAACATCCCTGTGAAGTTTCATTATGATCTGCCTTATGGTTTTAGAGGAGATGTCGTTTTAAAAGCGTGAACGGACAACGTACGACGGACGACGTACGACGGACGAAGATTGATCCTAATAGCTCACCCTGAGCATATGCTCAGGTGAGCTAAAATGTTATAATATTTAGGCAATGAATCCAGAAGGATGACATTACAAATATACATGTTGTTATGTACAGTACTGTATTCCTGAAGATTAAAGAAAAACTACGGAGTTTGAATTATTAAGAAAAGATAAACTTTAAAATAATTAATTTATTGTTGCTACTTAAAAATGAACCAAGTTCAAAATAATAATCTAGATCTATTTTAAAAAAATAAAATAGATAAAAAAAAACTAACTTACTTTTTATATACAGAAACATCAGTCCATCCATAACACTTCCAGAAAATAATCCAAGATGTCTATTTATGATTGCACATTTTAAACATTTCCTTATCTATCTACTGCAGTAAATATTTGATTCATGATAAAAATGATATTTATTTCACCTGTCACTTGTCTCGTAATCTATTTATAAATTGTTTCTCCCATGTTCATTTAAGGTTACTCAGTACTTGTTGTTGTTGTTTTAAACTCAAACATGTACACTCCAGACTCATAAGTGCCATCTTTTGTGACCACAAAATTGCCTGATTGTTTTATAAATGTTTTCAACTTTTCAAATTCTGTTTCTGGTTTTATATCACAACCTTGTATCCATACTGTCACTGTATGTGGTAGTTTGTTTATAATAGTAATGAGATCATATAACACTGAACAAGACATTGTTATTTTCAACAAGTTAACACGTTCAATATTGATCATTTGAGGTGACAGTGTTAATGATCTTTCACCTAGATTGATTTCCCGCAACCAAACAGCTTTCACATGATATAATAATGATAATGTTTGTAACATTGTTTCTATGTCACTGGAAGGTTCTAGATCAACACACCAAAATGTTTGTAGTTTACTGGCTGCTGGTAGTTGACTGAGATAAGATGACACAACACCTGGTTTATATAATTTACCTACAGTGCATTTCTCTAACAACGATACATCCATGTTTTAAATTTTTACAAATATCCAAAAAATCCTAGACATCTTTTGTTTTGGGGAAAGTTGAACAGTTTAAGGTTTTAAACCCCCACATGAATACCAATTTTAAATACCCTTTTAAACCAAAACAATGTTATTTTTTCATTTATTTTGATAGTGAGGGAAAATTTTAAAAATGTCTCCATTACCCTTTGGGGGATTTGTGAAACAGCTTAAACAAAAAAACACTCCGGTGTTGTAATTTTACCAGTCCTCTATTTATCTCTGCAGACAGCTGGCATTCTTCTCCTTCTAATTTATCATTTTTCCATTTACATGATGTCACAGTTAAACATTTTATAGGGTTCAATAACAAGCTCATTATTTCCTCTTCTACAATTTCACCACTATAGAATAATTTCTCTATATGTGGAAGGTCAGAGAGTGTAAACAAATTGAACATTTCTTGTAGACCACAAATACCTTTATTTTTTATCATTATCAATTTTATGTTTTCTTTATTTTGTTGACACAAATATTGTAATTGTCTGAAGTAGTTTTTTTGTTGACAATTTTTATTAATGATGAAATCTTGTAAACACAATTTAAGTTCTTTGTTTTCCTTTCCTTCTTTGCTACAAGAAATGTACATGTCTTGTATGTCTTGTAATGGCTTAATGTACATGTCACCATAATCTGTCAAAGTTCTGTTTTTGTTCGTATTTTCATCCTTGTTTATCACAGGGATTATTTAAACACTTGAATTGGAGACATTAATTAGGGGTTTATGCCATAATTTAAAAACAAAACCCCCTTTTTACCCTGTCTAGAAAATTTTGTAAAAAGTTGCACTCTTCAAATTTGATATTTGAACCTTTGTATTTTTAAAAAAAATAAAAAAGCTGAAAAGTATTCTTGCATTTTTTATTGGAAAAAGAATTTTAGAACTTTATTTTTTTAAGTTTTTACTTTTCTTTTTATAGATTTTCCCGGGTAGACAAGCCCGATTTTAAATCTTCTTGGGTTAAAATATTTTTAGCAAATTTTTTATCAAACTAATGTGTTTCTCCTTTTTTTTTTATTAACAATGAAAAAAAAGCTTTGTTTCCCCCAAAGGTCAAAAGAAAGTGGAGGCTACAGAAAAGTTGAGTTTTTTGAAAAAATCAGGGGAAAATTTTAAATTGGGGAAAATTTTACATGATGAATGAAACTTTCCATGTAACTTTTCTGTTCTAGAAAGAAGGAGCTGAATAATTCCTGTATATAATTCTACTGCGGAATTTCCCATTGGAATTTTAGCAATCCATAAACATATTAGATATAGTAACAGGAGAGGGGTAGACTCCATTTCGTCAAGGTCATGGTTTCTAATTTCCTCTTCAAATCTACAAACTTCATTGATCAGTTTTTCTTCTTCAATGTCGCCTTTCAATATTTTGATTGCGTTCAGGTTAAACTGCCTTATATTGTGTTTATCTAGTTTAACTAGCTCTACTGTTTTGTCTATTTGATTAGTCTTCAAGTTTGACATTCCAAGCTTCCATGGGCGGGACGTTGCTAAGATTACACACTTTTCACGTGCATATCGATGAGGAATACTTTTTGGTAGTCTTGTACAATTGTTGTCAGGATGAGTCCATTCATCTAGTCCATCCAATATAACAAGACATTTTTCATCATGTAGAATGTCCTTTAAAAGACCTTTCGGCATTGAAGATGAGCAAGGAAGATATTGTATGACTTGTTGTTCAATCATGTCGTCCACATCACATACTTTAGTTGAATCTCTCAATAGCACTAGAAATAAAAACTCAAAGCCAGTTAACGCCTTTAACTCTTCTTCTTTAAAATGCTTATAGTTTTCATCCTTTTTATGAGCTTGACACCATGTGATGGCCAAATATTTTGAAAAAGAAGTTTTCCCAAATCCAGCGGCCGCTGATAAATATATTTCCTGTGAAAACTTCTTACTGGAAGTAAACAGTTCCTGTAACGACTTGACTCTAGTTGTTTCTTTCCTTCCACCTTGCAGATAAGTCTGTATGTCCATTTCTGGCATAATGTAGAGCCCAGCTAGAGGGGTATGGGAATCATCTGTGAGTGGTGAAAGAGGAACTGTACTCTGATTGGTGTTGTACCATGTAATAAGCTCATCCTTTAGTTCTGAAATAGAAGTAATTGACATATTATTATTTATTCAGGTGTTGAAATATAACAAACATTGATATGACTCTTTAATTGTAATAGTGTCAGTGTGTACATGTTTATTATAAAACATGAATATTAAAATACAATTAGCCTCACTAATAAAGAAAAGAAAAGCGAACAGAAATCATTCAGAAACAAAATGTTAAAAAATGTTGTTGTTTTTTAACTATTCCTTAACATTACTTTATATTAGTTTCTAAAATAAATAATTGGACACACAAAAAATGTTTAAATTGATACGATTTGTATTTGTCTGCTTTTTTTTCCAACTAAAATAGCAGACGAACAAACTTTTTTAATAATTTGTACGAAATAGATAACTGAAATTCATACTTAATGTCTCAAGTATACCTTTTTACTGTATTCACCATTTAGCATCTCATTTTATATTTTTTCTCTATGCAAACTTTCTAACACAAAAAATCAACTTTTGGTCGCTTCGGTCATTACTAAATTTGAAATGCACTGACTTAACTGTAATATACATTAAACTATAAATAGTAACCAGGTGTCATGGACTGGCAAAATATATCTATGGAGCGCCATAACCGCCTTATATAGCCCGGGCACGGTACGTAACATTTATCGGGAAAAAATATATATATAAAGTCATAGTTGAATTAGATTTTTCTTTTTTTTAAATAAGTGATCCTTTTCAAAAACAGTTTGTCAAATTCTGTTTCAAGATATTCAATTAAATTGTCTTTTATTTTTAAAACTATTTTTATAGTCTGCCATTTTTGGCAATCGGAACATTCTCTGCTATAATCAATTATAACCTCGGAGTAAAAACGGGTTGCAAGTAGTTTTACCACGTTATTTTAGATGTAAACAGAAACAGAGATTGTTATCTTCTAAATTTGACATCCAAAGATAAATAAAGCTTCTTTCGGTACAATTATGATTGAAAATATGTTTGACAGCCATTTGGAATTTCAAAATGTCCACTGGTGTACAATTTAAACAAATATTGGCATTTTTATTTGTTTGGGTCGTCAGACCAAACAAATAATGGTAGTGAAATTTCAGACTCTAATGCTGTTAATTGCAAATGCGGAAAGTAGTTTTGGCAGATGCTGTGTTATTTTATGTGACAGTTTTAAAAATCATAGCAATGTCATAATTGTAATCTGAATAATTTGACTGCACGACCGAGCCACCTTACAAATTGATATTACACAGATGTTGGTATTTACGAAGGGCGGCCATCGTCTATATAATTAAAAAGCCCTTAAGCGCATAATTTGTTGTGCTATGTCATATGTTGCTTTTACTAGTAGTTGCAGAAAATGTAAATACCGTGATATCATAGAACCCATGATATCATAGGAACCGAGTTTATAAACATTTCTAAAGTGGTGGCATCTTTTATATAAATGGTGCCGTGATTATGATATATAGTAATTAATGTTGCTTTTTTAGATGTCTGCATGGTGCTATATATGGTTTTGATAGATGATGATGTCGTTTTCATATAAAGTGACGTGGTGATGATAGTTTTGGTTTATGGTACTGGCGTTTAGATAGATGGTACAGTGGCTTACTGTGGTAACTTGCACTTTCCAGTACCGTCCATGAATAGACTCAATCAAACCGAGCCTGCATCATTTAACAATCTTGCCGTGTTGAGCTTTCTTTAGGGATTCTGTGTTTTTCTATTTGATAAATGGTGATGTCGTTTTGATAAATGTTGCTGACATTATAGTATTATGGTGCTCATTTTTCATGTACTGTGCTGTTGGTTTGATAAATGGCGATGTCATTTTGATATATGGTCATGTAATTTTGATGAAGGTCATGTAGTTTTAATAGATGGTGATATGGTTGATAGATTGTGCTGTGATTTTCATATATGGTTCTGTTATCATGTTTATGGTTCCAAATGACCTCACCATTCACCGAAACAACAGCATTAGATCTAATAACACCATAGCACCATAAAGCAGAACCACATCACCATCTATCAAAACCACATCACAATATATGGAAACCCCATCACCATCTATCAATATGACATCACCATATATTGAAACGACATCATCATCTATTATTAAAGTCGCAGCACCGTCTATAAAATGACAGCAACATACGCTTTTATAACAAACCGACATCACCATACATGAAAAGGATAGCACCATCTATCCAAACGCCAGCACCATATAACGATAAATAATGTATATCACCCCGACCATAACAACATCATAAATTAGCAAAATCATAACATTTTTTATCAAAATTACATCAACACTTTAGAATGTACATAGGAGGTGGCTATTTTTTTTTTTTATTTTGAAGAAACATGAAATATGTTTTAGAAAGAATATCGGCCGAATATAATCTGAAAAAAATCATATTATTAATATTATTATAGACGTTGAAATATGATTTTTTTTACAAAACGGCTTATATTCAGTTTTTTTGTTATATATGATCAGTACATGTGCTTGGATTGACAAATATGCATTTTATTTTGATTTTAAATGCGTTTTGAGCTCTACACCCCAAGTGTCGTTGTGTCCATGAGCAATGTCCCTAGCAAATAAAATAAACAAAGATTTATCTTTTCTCAAGTCATCGTATTAAAAGTGTAACAGGCCGTCGTACAAATTTGGAAAGAAAGTGATCCCTCGGAAGAATTTAATCACAACAAAATTACAAGAGAATTGCAGGATCGGTTTGTTCGAGTCTGTACATGAGGGATAATGAATACGTGCAACATACCTCACGCCCAATAGCACCGGCTTGAGTGGTACTCAATTTTCAAGACTCAACAGTGCTGGCATCAATGATCCCGAAGGACCAGAAAAAATATAACAACACTGAAGTGAATTACGGGGCAACTTTTTACAGCTGCCACACAACACTTAACACCTGCTGTTATGAAGTATAAAAATCTTGAAACAAAGTGATCCCTTGGAAACATTAATCACAACAAACTACAAGAGAATTGCAGACTCGGTTTGATTGAGCCTGTACATGAGGGATAAAGAATACGTGTAACATTCTTACTCAATTCTCAACACCCCCGAAGGACCAGAAAAAATATAACAACACTATCACAAAGGGCTGTAACTTAGACAAAATTAATGTCTGATTTATGGGCCTTGGAAGGTCACTTTTTCATTTGATCTTAACCTAAGACATGTATCATGTTAAATGTGGATATCTTCAGTATCTTCAAAGATTAATGTCGCATGTAAAACTTTTAACAGAAAGTAATAAAAAATCATATATACATAAAAGTGTAATATAGTGTAATATGATTGGTAAATTATCTCGTGCACACGACTAAGATATCTCGTTCTCACTACTTAGTAACTGGTGGCAACAACAAAATATATCGTGGTAACGACATAGTATATCGTGTCCACGACTTAATTATCTTGTGCGAACAACTTAGTAACTCGTGGCCACGACATATTATCTCGTTCACATGACTTATTTATCTCGTACCCACGACTAAGTATCTCGTGTCCACGACTAAGTATCTCGTGGCCACGACTTCATTATGTCCTGCCCACGACTTTGTAACTCGTGGCCACGACATAGTATCTCGTAGCCACGACAGAGTATCTCGTTCTAACGACATAATTATCTCGTGGCCTCGACATAGTATCTCGTGGCCACGACATATTATATTGTGCCCACGATTTAATTATATCGTGGCGATGACTTAATAACTCGTAGCCACGACATAGTATCTTGTCCCCAAGACTTAACTTAATCTCGTGGCCACGACTTAGTAATTTGTGACCATGAAATAGTATCTCGTGCACACGAGATAGATAAAAACACACACATGTCACATTTGTGCCACCGTATCTGGTTGAATCGTTGAGCACTGCGTAAATTCTGAGTTGTAAAATTGATGCAAAAAGGAAAGAGTCTATCTTCAATGCTTTGAAGCGATATACTTGGTTGTTATTTGAGATTTGAGATTTTCTCTATTCCAACAAACAACTTATCCAAGAACTTAAAGTTACTGATGGAATGCGATTTTTTCTACGATCCAAATGCAGTACATGACCCAAACTCTTACAGTTATGTTGCCACTGTACAGATCAGATAAAGCAACAACTACAGGATAGGGCGCTCGAGGCCGTTTTGTTAAGTGTATGCCTTCGAACCACTTGCCGTTCATCCAGAAAGTTCGAATACCGCCAGGGACTTTGGATTCTTTCACAAGACAAGCTATCCAACTAGATTTTGATACGTCGATGATTCTACTAAGATGCCCGCTTGTGCCTGAAATAATGCACCCAGGGACACTCGAGGTCCCATATACCAGTAATAGAGAAAACTCGCCATATGACATTTAAGGTTTCGATGTGACTTAAAAAGCAACCCTAAGAAGATAAACAACTGCTGAGGATTTATTACAAATATGTTACTAGTATGGTACAAGACCGTTTGAATCAATTACTAGAACTGCCACTCCCATGGCGTGAGTATCCCCGCATACCGCTTTGGCAAAATCAACAGTGGTCAGTTAGAGCTTAAGGAAAACCTCCTTGCCAAATTTGAGGTTAGTAAGCCAGTGCATTGCTAAGTGTTGTATTCTACATGATTTTAGTAGCAAAGATCGAAGTGACCTTTGCCTTTGGATGCATGACTGGAATACCCCCACCCCATTCATACAGCTTTGCCTGGGGGTGTTTTATGATGAACATAATTATATGCTTCAAATGTGGAAAATGTCAATATCAATACACTCACTGTGGACAAGCATTTTAAGCATAAATTTTAGCAGACTAGCTTATAGTTGTAAAAGTCCCTGTGACCGTGATCTTTTATTTAGTCCCCTAAAAATCAAAAGGGTTCAACTACTAGTCATAACCAACTTCAATGCCAAATATGAAAACTGTTGACCAACGCATTCTAAGGCAATTAAGCGGACAAGCTTTTTTAACAAAAGGCCCCGTGACCTTGGCCTTCGTCCCAGCAAAATCACCTAATGTTCATGATCAACCACCATGCCAAAATGAAGACTATGGGTCAAAGGATTCTTTAGATATTGGGCAGATAAGTCAATGTCATTATGATCTTAACCTTTGACCCAGTGACCTCAAAATAAATTTGAGTCCCCTTGTTGGAGTATTTCTATGAAACTTTACGTCCCTCGATTTAATTTTGAAAATGAAGGCTTATTAAATAGGACAACACAGAAGGAATTGAATATTAACATTAATGAATAATAACCTTAATTTATAACAAATCTGTGGTATTCGACTGCCCCGTCTATCACATGATATAGAGGATATTTGTTTAGTTCAGTGTAAGATCGGAATATATTTCACCGAGTGAGCACCAAAAGGAAAAAGAAATATGAACTTTTGGTGTTCACAAGGTGAAATATATTTCGATCTTACACTAAACTAAACAAATTTTCTTTTTATTACATGCAAAGAAACGTTTTAAAAAGACATTAAACCTAATACTGAATGAAAAGCGCGCCAAATAATAATACAACGTGACGTCATTTACGATGTCACGTCAATAAGTTGGTACCCAGTTCTGTGCACGCTGGTATTTCACTGAAACAATGTAAGAGGCTTAAATTCAAAACAGTGAAATTATCAAAGTGGTAATTTCACTGTTTCAAACAGTGAAATTACCAGTTTTATATCACTGATATATTTCTATAAACCACCGAAAAGCATGTAATAAATTGCCAAATTTGTTAAACTTCTTACCAACAAACAAATAAGCTAAATAAATGAATTTTAAAAGAATATATATATATATATATATCTTTTCTTTACATGATACTGAATTGATTTTAAATAAATTTAATTTTTATCTATTATGATTAAACATCCATTATATATTTAGCCTTTCTAATCTATTCTATATTGTTTCAAAATTATTTTTGAATTAAGTCAAATACTATCAGGTTAGATATTTTTTAATAGATTAGAATACCGTTATAACAAACAGGAGTGCTATTATGACTATTACATCGCTCAACTGACGATAACGGTTGAAAATGATAAGGAATAATTGATGCATATACAGGTATACATTTACGGTAAAGGGATATAATCATGATCACACAAAGTTGTTCCACGTTTTAATATGCATGTCTTAGGGGCCTATATAGACCAGTCAGAAAAGACAGCACTCTACACTAATCAAAATACTGGACGCAGTAAAGGATATATAGCCAAAGTATGTAAGGTTTTTAAGTTATTAACTTATAATTTCAAAGAAAAAACTACGGTGACACGGAGGTTACATAAATTTGTTTGATTTTTTATCTCGTGCGCACGTGTTACTGAGTCAAATGCATTAGATACTAAGTCGTGTGCACGAGTCATTAAGTGGATTGCACGTGTTACTAAGTCGTGAGCACGACCTACTATGTGGTGCGCACGGGATACCATATCGTATTGAAAGACTGCATTTAATCATTCTTAAAGGCTTTAACAGAAGTGATTTCCAAGTTATGCCACCCAAAACACAGTAATTCTGGGTTGACATTTAGCAGTAAATACCTAAAACGTGTATTGATATTTATAATAGATATACGTGACTCAAAATCAAATGATCAAAAAAGCTCATTCAAAATACAAAAGTTCTCTGTTTAAGCACGGAATTATATTATTATAATAATTGAAATTAAGATCCGTGGTTTGTGGTATCATTGAACGACCTTTTCAACAATACTTTAAATTGAAACAGCAATGTGTTAAAGATAAACTTTCTGGTAAAATTGCACTAGAGTTTTTAAAAACATTGTCTTTGATGATGTTGATGATAAGAAACATACGTTTGAAACTTGAAGCAAATCCCTTATAAAATAAAGAAGTTAGAGTACAATTAAGGAAAGTTCGAGGGGAGATAATTCCAAACAAAATAAGTTGTACAGTAATGAATCCTTGTTAAATAAGATGTGGTTGATGATATGGAGCAAGTTGATACATTAATACCTTAAGAAATAAGAGCTGTTATGCAATAGTGTCGAATGCCCCCGAAAAGCTATGCCAAGTTATTTTAAAATCCTTCCATGCATGAAAAAGTTACAATCCGGACACGAATGTTTGAACCTATAAACTGTTTTTGTGATAAAGTGAAACTTTACAATGTAAGTGTGACTTTGACCTTTGAGGTACGGACGTGATTCCTGGACGCGATACATCGTACTGATGTAAGTAGACAATTATGCAAAAGTATTCTAAAATCCTTCATGCATGACAAAGTTACGGTCCGGCCACAATTGTGTGTACCTTTAACTCTGATTGTGGTAGTGTGAAACTTCAAAATGTTAGTATGACCTTGATCTTTAAGGTAACGACGTGATTCTTAGACGCGCCACATCGCCTTGGTAGGGTAGAAATGTATGCCAATTTATTTTAAAATCCTTCCATGAATGACAAAGTGACAGTCCGGACACGAATGTGTGTACCTATTTAATCTTAAAACGATAACGTGGAATTTCAAAATGTTAGTGTGACCTTGAAATTTTAGGTAGGGACATGGGTCTTGGACGCGATACATCTTCTTTATGTGGTAGACATTTGTGCCAAGCTATTTCAAATCCCTCGATGCATGACAAAGTTACAGTCCGGACACGAATGAAGCGGGACGCACATACAGACGGGTCGACATTGCGATTTTAATATGCCGTCCTCAGGGGGCATAAAACAGAAGTTCTTGTATAATGATATTTTACTGCACAAATCGTTTTATCCAAAATCTCGACGCGGACGCCGACACCGATACCAAGGTTAATATGACAGCTTTCCACAAACTTCGTATAGTCGAGCTTAAAACATCGGCCACTGTTTTTCGGAATAATTGACACATTTTCCGAATTACATAGCTTCATATAATACGAGGGATCATCCAATTTAACATAGACATTTGCTGTTAATTATATAAAGTTTATTCAATCGTATGCAAAATAATACCACCATTGATTGAAATATGTTCGGTATATTTTTACAAAATATTAGAAAAAATGGGTCAAAGACAGAAAAGGCCGGGTTGCATTTGTACACCAAATATCATGAGGCTGTGATGTTACGAAAAAAAATTTCCATTGACCAAATAATGTCGAAAATTTAATTCAGTAGGTAAACAGGAAGACCTAAAATCGAATCCCACAGTATGGGACCATGTGTAAATGCTGTATGCCAAATATCAAGAGGCTGTGATTAGTAGTTTCTGAGAAAAATGTTACGAAAATTTCCTACCAGTGACCATTAATGTGAACAGGAAGTGGATGAGCTGCAGACTTGAAATCGAATCCCACAGTATGGGACCATGTGTCAATGCTGTATGTCAAATATCAAGAGACTGTGATATGTAAAGACTGTGGGTCATAGGAATCTTAATTTTTTGGGCGGACAAACTTTTTGAAGTCAAGGCCCCTGTGACCTTGACCTTTGACCAGGTGACCTCAAAATCTATAGGGGTCATCTACTTATCATGACTAACCTCCATGCCAAATATAAGGACTGTGGGTCAAAGGAATCTTAAGTTATTGGGCGGACAAACTTTTTGAAGTCAAGGCCCCTGTGACCTTGACCTTTGACCTGGTGACCTCAAAATCAATAGGGGTCATCTACTAATCATGACTAACCTCCATGCAAAATATAAAGACTGTGGGTCAAAGGAATCTTAAGTAATTGGGCGACAAACTTTTTGAAGTCAAGGCCCCTGTGACCTTGACCTTTGACCTGGTGACCTCAAAATCAATAGGGGTCATCTACTAATCATGACTAACCTCCATGCCAAATATGAAGACTGTGGGTCATAGGAACCTTAAGTTATTGGGCGGACAAGCTTTTTGAAGTCAAGGCCCCTGTGACCTTGACCTTTGACCAGATGACCTCAAAATCTATAGGGGTCATTTACTTATCATGACTAACCTCCATGCCAAATATGAAAACTGTGGGTCAAAGAAATCTTTAGTTATTAGGCGGACAAACTTTTTGAAGTCAAGGCCCCTGTGACCTTGACCTTTGACCTGGTGACCTCAAAATCAATAGGGGTCATCTACTAATCATGACTAATCTCCATGCCAAATATAAAGACTGTGGGTCAAAGGAATCCTAAGTTATTTTGCGGACAAGCTTTTTGAAGTCAAGGCCCCTGTGACCTTTACCTTTGACCTGGTGACCACAAAATCAATAGGGGTCATTTACTAATCATGACTAACCTCCATGCCAAATATGAAGACTGTGGGTCAGTATGGGACCATGTGTCAATGCTGTATGCCAAATATCAAGAGGCTGTGATAAGTAGTTGCTGAGAAAACTGTTACGAAAATTTCCTACTATTGACCATTAATGTCGAAAAATCTAACTAATTTAACTATGTGGATAAACAGGAAGTGGATGAGCGACAGACCTGAAATCAAATCCCACAGTATGGGACCATGTGTCAATGCTGTATGCCAAATGTCAAGAGGCTGTGATAAGTAGTTGCTGAGAAAACTGTTACGAAAATTTCCTACTATTGACCATTAATGTCGAAAAATCTAACTAATTTAACTATGTGGATAAACAGGAAGTGGATGAGCGACAGACCTGAAATCAAATCCCACAGTATGGGACCATGTGTCAATGCTGTATGCCAAATATCAAGAGGCTGTGATAAGTATTTGCTGAGAAAACTGTTACGAAAATTTCCTACCAGTGACCATTAATGTGAACAGGAAGTGGATGAGCTGCAGACTTGAAACCGAATCCCACAGTATGGGACCATGTGTCAATGCTGTATGTCAAATATCAAGAGACTGTGATATGTAGTTGCTGAGAAAACCGTTACGAAAATTTCCTACCATTGACCATTAATGTCGAAAAATCTAACTAATTTAACTAGAACTGCCACTATTATGGCGTGAATACCCCCGCATACAAATTTGTCAGAATCAACAGTGGCCATTTAGAACTCAAGGACAACCTCCCTGCCAAATCTGAGGTTACTAAGCCAGTGCATTGCTAAGTTATGTATTCTTCATGCTTCAAATGTGAAAATGTCAAAATCAATACACTCTGGACAGGCATTCTGAAGCAATTGAGGGGAAAAGCTTTATTTTGACAAGGTCCCTGTGACCTTGACCTTTGACCCAGTGACCTCAAAATCAATAGGGGTCATCTACTAATCATGACTAACCTCCATGCCAAATATGAAGACTGTGGGTCATAGGAACCTTAAGTTATTGGGCGGACAAGCTTTTTGAAGTCAAGGCCCCTGTGACCTTGACCTTTGACCGGGTGACCTCAAAATCAATAGGGGTCATTTACTTATCATGACTAACCTCCATGCCAAATATGAAGACTGTGGGTCAAAGGAATCTTAAGTTATTGGGCGGACAAACTTTTTGAAGTCAAGGCCCCTGTGACCTTGACCTTTGACCTGGTGACCTCAAAATCAATAGGGGTCATCTACTTATCATGACTAACCTCCATGCAAAATATGAAGACTGTGTGTCAAAGGAATCCTAAGTTATTTTGCGGACAAGCTTTTTGAAGTCAAGGCCCCTGTGACCTTGACCTTTGACCTGGTGACCTCAAAATCAATAGGGGTCATTCACTTATCATGACTAACCTCCATGCCAAATATGAAGACTGTGGGTCAGTATGGGACCATGTGTCAATGCTGTATGCCAAATATCAAGAGGCTGTGATAAGTAGTTGCTGAGAAAACTGTTACGAAAATTTCCTACCATTGACCATTAATGTCGAAAAATCTAACTAATTTAACTATGTGGATAAACAGGAAGTGGATGAGCGACAGACCTGAAATCAAATCCCACAGTATGGGACCATGTGTCAATGCTGTATGCCAAATATCAAGAGGCTGTGATAAGTAGTTGCTGAGAAAACTGTTACGAAAATTTCCTACAATTGACCATTAATGTCGAAAAATCTAACTAATTTAACTAAGTGGATAAACAGGAAGTGGAAGAGCAACAGACCTGAAATCCAATCCTACGGTATGGAACCATGTGTCAATGCTGTATGCTAAATATCAAGAGGCTGTGATAAGTATTTGCTGAGAAAACTGTTACGAAAATTTCCTACCATTGACCATTAATGTCGAAAAATCTAACTAATTTAACTAAGTGGATAAACAGGAAGTGGATAAGCGACAGACCTGAAATCGAATCCCACGGTATGGGACCATGTGTCAATGCTGTATGCCAAATATCAAGAGGCTGTGATAAGTAGTTGCTGAGAAAACTGTAACGAAAATATTTTCCCCGACCGCCCGCCCGCCGCCCGACATTCACCATACAATAACCCGGATTTGCACCAGTGCAACCCGGCCTATATTACATTTCTTAAAAACTACGAACAAAACAACATGGTATCTATGGTATACCCGACGCACGTCATTGGCCGTTGCTTATTTCTAAACGTTGTTTGCGTGGCAGCATAAGTATTAAAGGCGCCGTTTCATGAATAGTTGAAATTTGTACAGACGACTTTCTGTTCGTATTTTTATTAAAATAAAATTTGTTTGCCTCTATGGCGATAATAATATTGAAGGAAAATGAATGTAAACAATTGGTGCTCATACAATATGACACTATAACCAGTGGCTGCACATAGATTCTAAAGTGTCCTTTAATTGTGCCTTCATGATTGGTATATAAATTGAATATCATGTCAGAAGAATACAAGAAAAGCATCAAAGTCAACGCCAAAATATATATCAGTACCATAACATGTGACCTGGAGGCTAGGACCCTGTAAGTTGTTGATGCTTGGACCTAAAATGATACGGCACTGTTTTGCCAACATGCACAGACAATTTAAAGTCAAGTAAGCAATCGTTTATTAGTCCCATGCCATTAGAGGGAATTTCTTCAGATTTATTTACTAAATTCAAGTATATCCGAGTCACCAGCATATAACAAAGCGTATTGCTTGTGATTGCAGACATGACATTGACATATTTAGAAGTAAAAAGTGGACATAAAATAGACCTCTGGGGGACACCATAGGAACAGTAGTGGAATTAGTACCAATCACATCTGCCAGCTGCTGCCTATAAGATTTGAACCATGTAAGAATGTTATAACCTATGCCAAATGCTTGAAGTTTCATGTACAGTATGGTGTGATTAAATGTATCAAATGCTTTTTGCGGATCATGCTTACAATATTCGTTCTTGTCCATTTCTAATTTAATAGAATATGTAAAATGAATCAAACATGTGTCAGTTGAAAAAACACATCTTAACCCTGACTAAAACTGCCTGACCATGGCTCTAGCCCATGACCGCCATAACACCTACCGCAGCTCTACTTACTGAGCTGTCCGGTCGCCTACTATTATCTCTGAAATAGTGAACAGCTAAATAGTTATAGAGGCTAGGAATCGGGCTACCCGGGTACAATTCCCGGACTGTGCAAATGAAATCATTACGATGGTTATTCAAAAGTTATCAGTTCTTAGCGAAAGTGATAGCAACTACTACCAGAAAACTGCTAAAAGGCCTGTCCAGGAACGATACTATGGCTGAACTGTGCTCTTGCCGATTCAAAAAGATCTGGAGGTAAAACTATCAACACTACCATGACCATTGCTGTAAAGTTCATCAAAATATAACAAGTCTGAGAACAAGTATTTTTAATGATTACATTTTAAGCCTATTTTTAGCCTTTACTTATGCACCAAACTGAACACATTGATACCACTTTAAGAACGACGTAATAATCATGTCTGCATATTTTGGTGTGGTTTTAGAGTAGCTGTTGTTTTACGAAATTGTGGGCATGACAAAAGACGGACATACTGTCATCACAAAATTCACTTTTGAGCACATTGTGTTACATTAAGCTAAACAACAAGTTTAATCTATTTAGAACTATTTGTTTTTTTTTTCTTTCGTTTTTTTATTTTATTTATTTTATTTATTTTGTGAAAAGAAACAAAATTGCGGCTTTCATTCTTTAAATTCCTAACAACGTTTTTCGTTCTTGCTATTATTTTTTACCAATCAAAGTACTTTGTTCACACATTGACCTTCCTTTTTTGCATTGGCCCTGTTTCCCTCGTATTAATTCTGTAATCTGATATTAGAATTATGATAAAATATATAGGCTAGAATAAGTATGGTACTGAGTACTCAACAATTTATAATGATTTTTTTCACAACTACTGCTTCAGGTGAAAATTCATTAAATGAAAGATACATGTAATACTCATGACCAACAATTATGGAGTTACAAAACATATCTATTAAGATGTAGTCACTTCGAGTATATGATATTGATATGGAAGTTTTTGACACAGAAAGTGACAACAATGCTAGCGGTATATAACATAGCTTTGAAATTAATTATATTTTTGGGGGATAGATTGCGTACAACATGAATTTAATACAGACTTCTGGATTCAGGAAATGAACATGAGAATAATAGGATTAGATCAAATAATGAATTGATGAATTTAGATCATCAGGTGCTGCAAAGCTGGAGTTTCAATGGTTATATGTTACGGTGTGAAGTACAAAGGAATACGTTAAGTAATATATATAGAAAACAAATGAAGTTATGTGATTAATATCACTTACTTTGTTTAGAATCAATATATTGTTCTTCTTTCTCGTTTTTACATGCTGTTTTCAATGCTTTTTGTAACGTCTCTCCTAATCCAGCCAGCTCTGCTCGTTCTTTATCTCCTTGTTCATGAATTTGCCCAACTTCTTTGTCCCGTTCTTCGTGCATCTTTTTAACAGAAGCATCGGCTTCATCTTTTAATTGTGTCACTCCCTCGGAGATGTCTGACTTAAGAGATAGAAGATCTTCTTGTTTTCTTTTTATCATATCTAGTTTAATTCTGTCATAATGCTCATCTACTTTTTCTTTCTCGTCTTTATTTGCTGTCTTCAATGCTTTTTGTAACGTCTCTCCTAACCAAGACAGGTCTGCTTGTTCTTTATTTCCTTGTTCATGAATTTTCTTAACCTCTTTGTCCCATTCTTCATGCAGTCTTTTAACAGAATCATTAGCTTTATCTTGTAATTGTGTCGCTCCCTCGGCGATTTCTGACTTAAGAGATAGAAGATTTTCTTGTTTTCCTTTAATCATATCTAGTTTGATTCTGTCATAATGATCATCTAATCCAGCCTTCATCTTGTCTTTAACTGCCTCTGCCACATCGTCTAGTACTTTTCTTATATCATCTTTACCAATGACTAAAGTGTCATTTTCTAACTGTAATTATAAATACAATAGAAATTCAATATAAAAATAGGAAATAAAATTTAAAAAATAAAAATATAAATAAGTGTCTTTTACAACTTGCCTGCTTATTTACATACAAAATTTTCGAAAATTAGTATAAATGTTCAGCCTTAAACGATTTTGTGCCGTGTGTATTTATTTGAATATTCAGACAATATTTATTTTGCTCCGATTTTATATATTGTTTAGAAGGCAACGTTTAGATTTAGATATCATATTTGTTCTCTACGATGGTACATCTTCATGTTTTATTATTTTATATAATATTATGCGTAAAATTGAACAAAATCGCCAACTCAAAGTACATTTATGAAAGAAAAAATTGTTTGTATATTTACATATACTGTAAAAATTTAATAACAAAAAACTATTGTAATTTTTTTTCCAAAATAGTTTATAATGTTTGCGTACAATACAGTAAATAACAGAAGCTTTCTAGTTTACATCACTTCTGATAATCGACCACAAGGTAAACGGTACTGTTCTTTTATGGAAACAGCATGATTTGTTTAAAAATCAAATAAAAGTAATTAATTTGACTTATACCCTTTTACTTAGATTACACTAACTTACAATCATTCGAAATATACTAGTTACACGATGAAATGTTTATTGTATTAATAAACATCCAATCAAGTTTAGCGCGGATCATGTGTATTATCAATCATTCAATCAAGTTAAGCACAATTCAATTAAGTAGTAGAGTAGTGGTAGTAGTAGCAGTAGCAGTGGTAGTGGTAATGGTAGTGGTAGTGGTGGTGGTGGTGGTGGTGGTGGTGGTGGTAGTAGTGGTAGTAGTAGTAGTGGTAGTAGTAGTGATAGTGGTGATAGTAGTAGTAGTGGTGGTAGTAGCAGTAGCGGTAGTAGTAGTGGTAGCGGTCGTGGAAGTGGTAGTGGTAGTAGTTGTTTTAGTAAATTATTATTAGTAGTAGTAATATTAAATAGCAGTAGTAAGTAGCAGTAGTAATTGTAGTAGTAGAATTAGTAAGTAGCAGTAGTAAGTAGCAGTAGTAAGTAGGAGTATAATTGGAGTAGAAGTAAATTTTAGTAGTAGTAGTAATAGTAGTAAGTAGTAAGAAGCAGTAGTAAGTTACAGATGTTATTGTAGTAGTAGTAGTAATAATAAGCAGTTGTAGTAGTAAGAAGAAGAAGTTGTTGTAGAATAAAAAGAAGGAGTAGTAGTACAAGTAGTAGTAGAAGTAGCAGAAGCAGCAGCAGCAGTAGCAGTAGTACTAGAAGAAGAAGTAACAGTAGTAAAAGCAGTAGTGACTGTAGCAGTAGCAATAGTAGTAGTAGTAGTAGTAGTAGTACTAGTAGTAGCAGTAGCAGTAGCAGTTATTAGAAGTAGTAGAAGTAGTACTAGTAGTAGTAGAAGAATCAGTAGTAGTAGTAGCAGAATCAGTAGCTAGTAGTAGTAGAAGTAGAAGTAGCAGTAGCAGAAGCAGCAGCAGCAACAGCAGCAACAGCCACAGAGCTGTAGCAGTTTTAGTAGTAGTTACAGTAGTACTAGTAGTAGTAGAAGTATCAGTAGTAGTGGTAGCTGTATCAGGAGCTAGTAGTAGTAGTAGAAGTAGAAGTAGTAGTAGTAGTAGTAGTAGAAGTAGGATCAGTAGCAGTAGCAGAAACAGCAGCAGTAGAAGTAGTAGTAGTAGTAGTAGTAGTAGTAGTAGTAGTAGTAGTAGTAGTATCAGTAGCTTGTAGTAGTAGTGGCGGTAGTGATGGTAGTGTTATTGGTGGTGCTAGTTGTGGTGGTGATAGTCGTAGTGGTGGTAGTGGTTGTAGTGATAGTAGTGGTAGTGATGGTAGTGGTAGTGGTGATAGTGGTAGTAGTGGTAATGGTAGTAGGGGTAGTGGTAGCGGTTAATGTAGAGTTAGCGGAAGCAGTAACAGTAGTATTAGTAGTAGTAGTAGTAGTATTGGAAAGTAGCAGTAGTAAGTAGCAGTTGTAATTGTAGTAAAAAAATACTGTTGTAATAATTAGTAGTAAGTAGTAGTAGTTATAGAAGTAGTAGTTTTTAGATGTTTACCTCCGTCAGTTTCTTTTTAGCATTCTGTGCATGCGTGTCTGTCGCTAAATATACTTGATCAGAAAGTAGTTTATGTAAAAGTTTGAAGTAATTCTGAAGATCTGTATCCTCTACTTCGAGTGTTGAAGAATGTCGCACTTTTCTTCCAATATTTCTTGCCTGGTCAAAATTGAATAAGAATTGTTATTTACTTTTACCTAAAGGTTGAGTATAAAATAAAATGTTTACTGAGAAGTAGTAAAATAATACTAACTAGGACTTAATAACAAGCACGATAAGAGCTGTGTTGACCTTAAATTTTTGGTCTGCTAGGGGAGTGGCTTGATAGAGGAGTAGTCTGCTAGAGGTGTGGTCTGCTGGTTGCATTTACCACTGCCCTCTGCGACGGGTAACTGTCATATTTTTGCGGGAGTATTAATCATTTTGTAGTCTTAGGCACCAGTACCCCTCTTTAATACAATTACATATCAAAATCGATATAAAAATTGTTTCAACGACAGCTGTCACAGGAGACAGCGAAGCTCGACTTATCAAATTCTGGACGCAGTAAGGAAGACATAACTATGAAATAAAAATCAATTATGAAATAAATATATTTCTTCTTAAGAGAAGAAGTTATTGTTGTAAACTTAATTTCCAAGTTCAAAGTGATAAAATGATGAAAACTGTCACAATAGAAATATGGACATTGTCACACAACATGTGTGTAATGATCAGAAAAATATATATATATTTGAAATTTTAAGTAGATTCCTTAAAAAGTAAAAAAGTAATATTTATTAAAGAAATTTCTGAGTTAAAAGGGAGATAAATCTGAAAATATTGCTTCAAGAGCTATGGCCCTTGTCACAGAAGCTATGGTTGATGATAAGGAATTTGTATATGAAGTTTGAGGTAGATTTCTTAACAACTAATCAATTTATAGTAAAAAATAACATTTTTCAAGTAAATATATCTAAGTCAACAAGGAGATAATTCTTGCAATATTGGTACTAAAGTTATAAACCTTGTCACATAAGATGTGGTTAATGATAAGGAACATATACTTGAAGTACTAAGTTGATCCCTTGAGAAATAAAGAAATAACGTTAAAAGATAATATTTTAAGGAAAATTCTAAGTTCAAGGGGAGATAAATTTAAAATATTTGTGCTAAAGTTATGGACCTTATCACATAAGACGAAGTTGATAATAAGGAACATATATTCTAAGTATGAAGTTGATCCTTTAAGTAATAAAGAAAATACAGTAAAAATATTTTACTGCACCAAAACTTTAATCTGAAATCTGGACGCGGACGCCGGGGCGAGTAGGACAGCTCTCCATTTACTTCTTATAGTCGAGCTAAAAATGAACGCTGCCTGAAAGAATACTGAGAAATGCCGGACTGCTTGCTAACAAGGAATTATCTAACAAAAAAGAGAAAATGCAATGGGCCATAATTTACCCAAAAATAATCAATATTCACAAATGCTCAGATAATTTTGGTTTAATCCACATGACCAGATAAGGAGTTGATGCCTACTGAAGATCATTTCTCTATATTCAGCACGTAAGTTTGGGGTAAAAAATCATTATTCCGCCCTATATATTTTCTTATCACGAAACCATCTCAATATGTTTCTTGACACTTCTGTTAAATTAAGTTTGAAATTTCTAAGAAAGTCAAAATTTCTAAAAAAAAAAAAGACGTTGCGAGCAGAATAAATTCTTTACAAATCCTTCTTACCGACAATCACCTATGTAATAATGTGCTTTATTTTCAGAAAACATTACAACAATGAAAACATTACAACAATGTAAGTGTATTATATATATAATACAATACAGTTGTATTTTACTTTAGATCACTGAAATATATTATTATCGTTTTTGGTAAAAAAGACCAAATGTAAGTCTTCTTAAATAGTATCTAAATATTGTTTACCTCCTCAAACATATTTGTCTTATTATTGAGGTTCTCATGTGTTTTCCCCTGGAAGTCTTTGTGATTGAGAATTATGCTGACTATACCATTAAAGTCTGTTTCTGCTGAAGATGTTTTATCTTTATACCCATCTGGAGGCATGAAGCATTTCGCCACTTCCCAGAAATTACTTCACCACTGGGTAGCATCAGTGTTTTTGTAAGACGGACCAGAGTACCTATGCGCATTATGTATCTCAGTTGTGAAATTATGACATATCTTGTTGCGGCAGCCGGCGGGATTATACCTTGTCGCAGCATTACGATGATAACTGCATCTTCCACGTTCAACATTACATATTCTATTTGTTGGACATTTAATAACATTTTCCGTACAGCAATTTGAACACAAAGTCCCACTAAAAAGTCCATTGCTGTAACATATATCATCTAAGCATTTCAATTGAAATTGTTTGATTTCATTGCAAACAAATGGTTCAAGCCCTTCTTTAGTAAACAACACTGCTAACTGAGCTTTAACCCAGTTATTGTATTTCTTTGCTAAAAGTTTAGGGCTATAAGAAGCCATTACTTGCAAACTTTGTGTCTTTTCAACCTAAAGAATTATATACACTGGTGTGTCTTGAAGGCTAAGCTCCGTGGTAAACCTGAAAGAAATAATTATGTAAAATGCTAAAGTATATTATTACATTTCAAGAGGGATCTATCACTATCATATAAAGATGTAATGCAATACAATTTAATCTAGATATGTATTCAGTTTTTTTATATACATTATGTATAATTTTGAAATAAATGCAATTGTTTTCATACTCTTTAAGATAATAGTGATTGTTTCTAAAGAAATAAACATGCAACAATTAAATGCCTAGAAATATAAATAGTTTCAATTTAGGCCCTTACAATATAGGCATATATGTTTAACTTTGAATTCCAATATTCTGAAATTCACACAGCCTGATATAATTAACGCAAATCTTATTTCCCTGTTTTCTGTAGCTTCAATTTGTGTTTAACGACAACATCATTCACTAGTATTATTACATTTTGTATGAATGTAACTGTTTAACGAGTACTGTCTTATCTAACCATGAATTAATCTGATTTGATCAAAGTAGCTTTATCAAACATATTTTCACTGGTATAGATTATATGCTACAGCTCGAATTTGATGTTCATTTCATTATCTGTCTACATCAATATTGACATATAGGGGTGTCGACAATTCTTTATATATAAAGTGTTCTTTTTACTGCCTCTTATCAATAACCCATTATAATGCGTTAAGCATAATAGCAAAGTGGTGGATATTCGCTCTTTAGTGTACAGCCCTGACTAGTTCGAATTCGGGTAAAGGTTTTTTCTTTTCTTTTAGTTTCGTTTTTAGTTGTTGTTTTTTAAACGAACTGAATTATTTATCCCCTAGAATCATATTCAGACAATGATATTTTAGAACATTTAGTTATACACACATTCACATTAAACATTTGTTCTTGTTTTGCAATAAAAAATAAATTGTAATAATTGGCGAACTTAAACCATCCATTATATCATTATGGTACGACCGATTAATGTCAGACTTATAAAATAAGCCAATAAGAACGTCAGTAAAGGTATCGTATTTCACAATAAAGACTTTATTTTGATGCACCTATGACCATTTTAAATGGATTGTCGATTGAATATGATCGAGAATGGGAAATCTTAAATTTAAGATACACAGGGGTGGCATGAATAGGCTAAGATGTACGAAAACGCACAGTTGAAATTATGTTATATGGCCTGTGGATGTAGTGGTTATGGTGTAGTTTTGCATGCGGAAGGTTATACGTTCAAATCCTAAAAGGGGTAATACTTTAATAAGGCCTTTTTATTTTTTATAACTTTCTTTTTCTTTTATTTTTTAATATATTTTTACTTTTTTTGTCCAAGTGCTTATTCACGAGAATACTTTAGCATATACATTTGTATAGTAAGTTACAATTTGATAACTATGTATTCGCCCTCTGTGGCACTCTCAGTCGCGTTGGCTAATTCGTCTTCCGTGCAAAGCGAGTACCTCAATGAGTGTTTACAACGGATAAAAGAATGGCGAGATTTGAACCAAGAGGTTTAATAAAAGTTAATCCCTTATTTCCCAGAACACAACTTGTTGTTGTGATAGATAACGTACTATTTGCGATGAAAAGTTTCCAACGAAATCAAGTACAACAAGAGCACCGCATATGCGTGGCAATATACGCCCGAATGCAAATTTGTTTTAAATGTGTTCTTATTATCTCCATTGATTTAAAGCTTTTTAAATTCAACAATTCAAAAATGCAGTGGAAGTCATGGGCTAAACTTTCTGCAACTTATTTTATTACCCTTCCAGATTTTTTCCTCCTTTTTGATTGGATATTGGACACCCGAAAGAAATTGATATTACCGAGCCAGACGGGTAATATAGACACTAAATTTCCCCGTTGGGTTCCCCACATTCTGCAACTTATTATATTGGTATTCCTTCTTTACATATATACTGAACCAAAAAAGAAACTTTCGCAAAGTATGTGCCAGTTGTTCAAGGGTACCACTTAGATGTACACACTTATCTCATGTAGTAGCTTGTAAAACTTGTTTTGTTTGCAAAATCGGTCAGCTAATCCCCGTTTAAAAGCACGATATGTTTATTCAACGTAAAAATCGAGTTTCAAAAGGATTGAAAAACTGTACTAACATATCTACATTCAAACTTGGAGAAAGTTTCTTTTTTGTTTCAGTATATTTTGATTTCATTTACAATGTATAATTAAACATATACAGCCACTTTACATCAACTCGTCAATCCATGTCATTCAATTCGAGAAAAACTGTCCACAATATGGCAAAACAGATGTAGCATTGTAAATTAACAGCCGCAGGTTAGGTCTCCAGACATCATTTATACCAAAAGTTTTCATAAATGTCCTTCTTTTTCTTCTAGTCTATGTTAAATGAGGGTCCATCTACCCACAAGGGCTCAAAAACATTCGTTAATGTGTATGAAGCTATATATCTGATGCAAAATTTGTTGTTTGAATTTTAAAAGAAAGTATACTTCCAAAATTTTTGTATGATTTAAAAATGGTAATTTTCTGCCTTAAAAGCGAATGGCGCGTGCACAAAATCATTGTTAAATGGATAAAATCCTACTTAGAATAGTAAAATAATGTTTTGTTCTGGAACATTTTATTCTGTTTACGTATATTATTTAAGTGTATTAAATAACATAGACATTCTGTGTTACAACTTTTCGGGAATCAACAATATAATAATGAAACCAATATAATTTTACTATAGATAAATTGTAATAAATATTTCAAAAGATATAGATTTATACCCTTTAAAAATTGACATTTTATATGAATCCATTACAACTTATTTTTATTTAGTGAAAATTAAAGTTTCAATTTATTAGATTGTTTTATCTCAAATAATTAAACCACATCACCTATAATATCCTCAATTATTATCTCAACAGAAAAAGTCTAAACATACAAAGTTTGATAAAAAAATAGGACAATAATACAAAGAACTAAATTTTGGGAAATATAGGGAGGTAACGTATATATTGGGAGGAAATATTAATAAATGCCTACATTGTAATTTCGTGTTGTGCTATAAACACTTGTATAAGGATTAAGAATAAGTGTGACTTTGACCTTGACCCGAGGTAGCCCAAAACTGCGCTTCGCACATCATCTCAGAAATATACATATTTCTGCCAAATAGATTTAATTTCCTACAATCGGTTTAAAAGAAACAAGAAGTGGACACAAAATTTTGATATTGATACAAAATGACTAAGTGTGACATTGACCTTGATCTGAGAAAAGTCAAACCTGTGCTCTGCAAATTGTCGTATTATGTTTAATATTTCTGCCAAGAAGTTTCAATTTCCTTCCAACGGTTCAAAATATACAGACCGGACAAGAAAACTCCTAAATATGTCTATATGAATAAATTAATCCTTGGGCCAATGACAAGTTTGATATATGGAAGTTCAATCTTGTGTTCTGCACTACGTCTCAATATTAGTTATGTTCTGCCAAAAAGTTATAATTATTTTCTACCGGTTTAAAACATACAGAACAAACAAAAAAGATTGATACTGAAATAAAATGATTAAGTGAGACATTGACTTTGACCTGAGAAAGGATAAACCTGAGCTCTGAACGGTTAACATTTCTGCAAAGTAGCCTTAATTTTCTTTTACCGATTCAAATGATACAGACCAGACACGAAAACTCCTATTAGCTTTGGAACATGGTATTATGTATTAGTGACCAACAGATTAAGAGAAATGTCTGATAAGTTATATTATTCATTGTAAATAGATGAAATACCTTAGACACAGCTAGAACTTGTTTTGCACATTAAAATGAGCGTATTTAAAATCCAAAATAAATGCAAATTTGTATATGTTATCAGACGATATTCTATATTTTAAAGTCAAAATCGACCAAACATTGTTATAGGCAACTTGTGTAAGAGTAAATGTCGGATAAGATTCAGGAGTGGGGATCATTATGTATCGTATAAGAAACGATACAGATGACTGAAAGTAGCATGGCCGAAATATCGTAGATTGCGTAACAACAATCTTTTTGTGACATCATTGTTTTTATTTCAAATGAATTGTAGAAAAAGAAATTCAATAAAAAATTTCAAACGAACATAAAATGTATTAAGTATTTTCCAGACCCGTACCATGGCTGTTGAAAACGGAAAAAGTGGGTAAACGCACCATCTGAGTTATTACGGATATACGGCACTGTCCAACATTATGCTACAGATGGAACATTGGTTCATCTATATTACCGGAATTAAACGCGAAACGTTGATATGTACAACACTAACTTTCCCGCACGGGTGGAATAAGAAAAAATATGCAAAGAACAATGACATTTTCTCGAAAATTAAGTGGTGGGGAAAGCACAGAGGAAAGTAAGTTGATGCAGCGTAACTACGCACTGATGTACAATTTGTAATGTATGGCTTTGTTTTTGGATTGGCAAAAACATGTTAACTAGCAATCAGTCAAACGATATCAGAAATATGTAACAAAGATGGGCGCTATTTTGAGAAGAAGTGAGAAAGTGACGTTCATTTGACGATTTTGACGTTGTCAAAATTCTCCTTGAATATGTAAATATATGGTATGTAAATACTGTTAAAATACAAACGTAAAATCACAGTTCGTCATTTTATTTGTAAATGTGTTCGTTTGGTATGTATCTACTTTGCTGACAACATTTGTACAAGGTATTTATAGAAAAAATTGAAGAAGTATATGAACTTTATATGACATCCCACGTAAAAGGCAGTTAATAAAGATTTTGAAGCCTAAACTGTGTCCGCACTTCACTGTTACTTTTCAAATAATTTCAAATAAAAAATGAGAATAAAAAGATATGTACATTTAAAACTAGAAGGGTTATTATCACAAAAGCATATGTCTCCCAAAACTGTGAATGGTCACTCATGTGAAGTTTAATTGAAATCCCACCAATAGCTTGACCTGTGAAAAGCGGACAATATTTTTCTATTTATAGCTCTGACGGCCATTTTGTGCAGCGAAGCGGAGCATGCCGTTATTGTGAACATTAAGGAATAGTACTGGTCACTCCTATAAATTTTGGTTGAAATCCCACCAGTAGTCGGACCTGTGAAGGCTGAACAAAAATGTTCTAATTTTTCCTCTTTCGGCCATTTTTCTATTTATAGCTCTCATGGCCATTTTGTGCAGCGAAGCGGAGCATGCCGGTATTGTGAACATTAAGGGATAGTACTGATCACTCATTTAAAGTTTGGCTGAAATTCCAACAGTAGTCGGACCTGTGAATTCCGTACAAAAAATGTTCTATTTTTAGCTTTGTCGGCCATTTTGTGCAGTAAAGCGGAACGTGCCGGTGATTTGCACAGCTAGGGATAGTACTGATCACTCATTTAAAGTTTGGCTGAAATTCCAACAGTAGTTTGGCACAAGCTTTTTTTTTTAACTCTGGTGGCCATTTTGTGCAGCGAAGCGGAACGTGCCGGTGATGTGCATAGCTAGGGATGGTACTGATCACTGAAGTTTGGTTGAAATCGCACCAGCAGTTTGACATATGAGGGCCGGACACGATTTTTCTATTTTAAGCTCTGGCGGCCATTTTTGGTGCAGCAAAGCGGAACGTCCCGGTGAATTGCACAACCCAAAGTCCCCGCAGCGGTAACTTCCCCTGATCAGTACAGAAACCACGGCCACCACAAGTAAATTCGGTCGTCAGAGAGCCGAATATATATTTTTTTCACTTTTAATTTTAAAATAAAGTACTTTATACCGTTTTAGTTTCCTTTCATTAAATTATTATGCTTTATAAACAAATGGCTGAAGTTAGACAGTTATTGAACGATTGCACAAAAGATTTTGATCCGGCACTTGTTTTAAAGTGTAAAGAAAATGAGTGGTTGGAACATATTTTATCTGGTAATGTAATGTAATTGTAAATCTGACAGTTGGATGTGAGATCCTTGGCGTTCTGAAACTGGCCGCAATGTTTTTGTCACATGATACGACTATCGTCACGATGGCCGTGAAGTACATGGGGTAACGGGCTAGCAGTCTAGCGGGATAGCAGTGTGAACTTGGCGGCTAGCAGTCTAGCGGACTCACAGTGTGATCTGGGCGGGCTAGCAGTCTCGCGTGTTAACATTGTGAACTTGGCAGGGTAGCAGTCTAGCGGTCTAGCAGTGTGAACTGGGCAAGCTGGCGGACCAGCGGATTAAAACTCCAAAACTTAACTGATTCAACATGAAAACGTTATTCTACGTATCCGAGCAGTGTGAAGTGGGCGGGCTAACAGTGTAGTGGGCTAGCAGTGTGAACTGAGCGAGCTGGAGGGCCAGCGGGCTAAACTTTAATACTTAATTGAATCCACATTAAAACGTTACGATACATTTCTTAGCGGTGTGAAGTAGGAGGGCTAACAGTGTAGCGGGCTAAAAGTGTGAACAGGGCGGGCTGGCGGGATAAACTTTAATACTAAATTGAATCAACATGAAAACGTTATGAAACATTTCCTACCAGTGAGAAGTGGGCGGGCTAACAGAGTAGCGGGATAACAGTGAGAACTGAGTGGGATGGCGGGCCAGCGGGTTAAACTTTAATACTAAATTGAATCAACATGAAAACGTTATGAAACATTTCCTACCAGTGAGAAGTGGGCGGGCTAACAGAGTAGCGGGATAACAGTGAGAACTGAGTGGGATGGCGGGCCAGCGGGTTAAACTTTAATACTAAATTGAATCCACATTAAAATGTTACGATACATTACCTGGCAGTGTGAAGTGGGCGGGCTAACAGAGTAGCGGGATAACAGTGAGAACTGAGTGGGATGGCGGGCCAGCGGGTTAAACTTTAATACTAAATTGAATCCACATTAAAATGTTACGATACATTACCTGGCAGTGTGAAGTGGGCGGTCTAACAGAGTAGCGGGATAACAGTGAGAACTGAGTGGGATGGCGGGTCAGCAGGTTAAACTTTAATACTTAATTGAATCCACATTAAAACGTTACGATACATTTTCTAGCGGTGTGAAGTGGGCGGGCTAACAGTGTAGCCGGCTAGCAGTGTGAACTGACCGGGCAGGCGGACCAGCTGGTTAAACTTTAATACTTAATTGAATCAACATGAACACGTCATGAAACATTTCCTAGCAGTGTGAAGTGGGCGGTCTAACAGTGTAGCGGGTTAGCAGTGTCAACTGGTCGGGCTGGCTGTCCTGCGGGCTAAACTTTAATACTTAATTGAATCCACATTAAAGTCTCATGATACATTTCCAAGCAGTGTGGAGTGGGCGGGCTAAAAGTATATCGGGCTAGCAGTGTGAACTGAGCGGGCTGGTGGGCTAGCGGTATAAACTCTTAAACTTAACTGATTTAACATGAAAAGGTAATGATACATCACCAGGCAGTGTGAAGTTGGCAGGATAACAGTGTAGTGGGCTAGCAGTGTTAACTTGGCGGGCTGGCGGAAGAGCGGGAAATATTCTCTAAAACTTAATTGATTTAACATAAAAACGTTATGATATATTTCCTAGCAGTGTGAAGTGGGCGGGCTGACAGTGTAGCGGGCAAGCAGTGTGAACTGTGCGGGCTAGCGGAACAGCAGGCGTAACTCTTAAACTTAATTTATTGAACATGAAAACGTTATGATACATTACCTGGCAGTGTGAAGTGGGCGGGCTAACAGTGTAGCGGGCTAGCAGTGTGAACTGGGCGGGCTGACGGGCCAGCGGGTTTAACTTTAATACTTAATTGAATCTACATTAAAACCTCATGATACATTTCCTAGTAGTGCGAAATTGGCAGACTAACAGTGTAGCGGTCTAGCATTGTGAACTGAGCAAACTGGCGGGTCAGCGGGATTAACTTAAATACTGTAACCCAATTTATATTCGCGAATACAAATTTTCGCGTTTTGCCGAGGTCGGACATATTCGCGAATATTAATTTCCGCGTTTTCTTGATTTCCGACAAAAAAATATTCGCGGATTGGAGAGTCCGATGGGGCCGTAAAATCCATTTGCCGACTATTAATCTTCAATAATTGAGGTCATTATTGGTGTCTTAAATGGGATTAACAATATGCTAGCCTTATATTGTATTGGTAAGTGAATTGTGATCAAAATTCAGCAAAACATTTTCTCTATATATGTACGCATAGTTCGTCTTCATTTCTAAACATGTCGTTATTTCTATAACATATTTATATTTTTGTACCCACAGTTTATCTAGAAAAAATCTTTAAGAAATTCAATTTAAGCGTTTCATAAAAAAATACCTTCTCCAATCAGGGATCGAACCCACGCCGAGAAAATTACTTTATAATACAGGGTGTTAAGTTTGACGGGTAAAAATCGATACTAGTATGAAACCATTTTGTATTTCACTGTTTGTAATTATGTACACCCAATACCCTTTGTGATGCTCGATAGGTTTATACCACCTTTGTCTTAACAATTCACTCAAACAATTATTTTATAGGATCCAAAAAATAATAGCCTTTTGTGATGCTCGATAGTTTTCCCACTTTTGTCAAACGATTTATTCAAACATTTATTATTATATTTAATAGTTTTAAAATGTGGATGTTTATTTTGATTGCTATATTGACATAGAGTTCTTTGGATATTTATAAAATAGTAGTAGTTTACTTAGTTTGTGTTTTTATTGCTTTATGGCAATATTCATAACAATTCATTACTTCCTAACAGGTGCCCGTAAAATTCGAATATATCCGGTCAAGTAGCTTTGCATGAACAACGTCTAAAATAAAAATTTCTCTCCAATTTATTCGCGAAATCGTGGCGGACTTATTCGCGCAAACAAATATTCGCGCTTCGTGACGGACCATCCGTGAATAAAGCGAATATTAATTGGTCGCGAATATTCGTTGGGTTACAGTATTTAATAGAATCAACATGAAAACGTTATGAAACATTTCCCTAGCAGTGTGAAGTGGGCGGGCTAACAGTGTAGCGGGCTAGCAGTGTGAACTAGGAGGGCTGGCGGGCAGGGGGTCTAAACTTTTATACTTAATTGAATGAACAAGAACACGTAATGATACATTTCCTAGCAGTGTGAAGTGGGCGGCCTAACAGTGTAGCGGGATAGCAGTGTGAAATGAGCGGAAGGCGGGCCAGCGGCCTTAACATTAATACTTAATTGAAATCCACATTAAAAACCTTATGATATATTTCCTAGCAGTGTGAAGTGGGCGGGCTGACATTGTAGCTGGGCTGCAGTGTGAACTGGGGGAGCTGGCGGTCCAGCGGGCTTAATAATCTAAAACTTATTGACGAATATGAAAACGTTATGAAACATTACCTGGCAGTGTGAAGTGGGCGGGCTAACATTGTAGCTGGCTAGCAGTGTGAACTTGGCGGGCCTGGTGAGCCAGCGGCCAAAACTTAAATACTTAATTGAATCAACATTCAAACCTCAATTTACATATCCTAACAGTGTGAAGTGGACGGGCTAACAGTGAAGCGGGTTAGCAGTGTGAACTGAGTGGGATGGCGGGCCAGCGGGCTAAACTTTAATACTTTATTGAATCAACATGAAAACGTTAAGAAACTTTTTCCTAGCAGTGTGAAGTGGGCGGGCTTACAGTGTAGTGGGCTAACAGTGTGAACTGAGCGGGCTGGCGGGCCTGCGGGCTAAATCTTAATACTTAATTGAATCAACATGAAAACGTTATCAAACATTTCCTAGCAGTATGAAGTAGGCGGGCTAACAGTGTAGCGGGCTAGCAGTGTGAAATGGGCGGGCTGAAGGTCCATCGGGATAAACATTTATACTTAATTGAATCCACATTAAAACCTCATGATACATTTCCTATCAGTGTGAAGTGGGCGGGCTGACAGTGTAGCGGTCTAGCAGTGTGAACTGTGAAGGCTGGCGACACAGGGGCCTAATTTAAAACTTAACTGATTGAACATGAAAACGTTATGATACATTACCTGGTAGAGTGTAGTGGGCTAGCAGTGTGAACTCGGTGGGCTGGCAGGGCAGCGGGCTAAACTTTAATACTTAATTGAATGTAAATTAAAACCTCATTATACATTTCCTAGCAGTGTGAAATTGCCGGACTAACAGTGTAGCGGTCTAGCATAATGAACTGAGCAAACTCTCGGGCCAGCGGGTTTAACTTAAATATTTAATTGAATCAACATGAAAACGTTATTAAACATTTCCTAGCAGTGTGAAGTGGGCGGGCTATCAGTGTCACGGGCTAGCAGTGTGAACTGGGCGGGCTAGCGGGCCAGGGGGATAAACTTTTATCAATAATTTAATGAACAAGAACACGTTATGATACATTTCCTAGCGGTCTGAAGTGGGCGGGCTAACAGTGTAGCAGGCTTGCAGTGTGAAATGAGCGGAAGGCTGGCGGTACAGTGGGCTCAATTTGAATACTTAATTGAATCAACATAAAAACGATATGAAACATTTCCTAGCAGTGTGAAGTGGGTGGGCTAACATTCTATCGGTCTAGCAATTTGAAATTGGCTAGCTGGCGGGTCAGCGGGGTAAAATTTAATACTTAATTGAATCCACATTAAAACCTCATGATACATTTCCTAGCAGTGTGATGTGGGCGGACTGACAGTGTAGCGGGATAGCAGTGTGAACTGGGAGGGCTGGCGGGCCAGGGCCTAAACTAAAACTTAACTAAAACTGATTGAACATGAAAAAGTTATGATACATTACCTGACAGTGTGAAGTGGGCGGCCTAGCGGGATAGCGGGATAATCTTTAATACTTGATTGAATCAACATTAAAATCTCATGATACATTTCCTAGCAGTGTGAAGTGGGCGGGCTAACAGTGTATCGGGCTAGCAGTGTGAACTGAGCGGACTTTTGGGCTGGTGGGTCAGCGGGATTAACTTTAATACTTAATTGAATCAACATGAAAACGTTATGAAACATTTCCTAGCAGTGTGAAGTGGGCGGGCTTACAGTGTAGCGGGAGGCAGTGTGAACTGAGCGGATGGCGGGAGTGCGGGCTAAACTTTTAATTGGGAGGGCTAAAACTAAAACTAACGTGTCACATTGAAGGTTCCACGATAACCACCATATGAACACATCTGCGGATGTTTTACCAATTGATTTTAAATGTTGAATTCTGCTTAAGCCGGTGCTAGGGGGCGTGGACGGTAGTTTGCACTTTACAGTACCGTCCATGAACAGGCTTAATCAAACCGAGCCTGCAACATTTCCAATTATATTGTGTTGGACTTTCTTTAGGGATTCTTGCTTTCTCTATTTCATAACGTTTTCATGTTGATTCAATTAAATATTTAAGTTAAGCCCGCTGACCCGCCAGTTTGCTCAGTTCACAATGATAGACCGCTACACTGTTAGCCCGCCCACTTCACACTGCCAGGTAATGTATCATAACGTATTTATGTTCAATCAGTTAAGTTTTAGTTTAGGCCCCTGTTCCGCCAGCCCTCCCAGTTCAAACTGCTATCCCGCTACACTATAAGTCCGCCCACTTCACACTGCTAGGAAATGTATCATGAGGTTTTAATGTGGATAGAATTAACTATAAATGTTTATCCCGCTGGCCAACCAGCCCGTCCATTTCACACTGCTAGCCCGCTACACTGTTAGCCTGCCTACTTCACACTGCTAGGAAATGTTTCATAACGATTCATGTTGACTCAATTAAGTATTAAAGTTTAGCCCGCAGGCCCGCCAGCCCGCTCAGTTCACACTGCTATCCCGCTACACTGTACGCCCGCCCACTTCACACTGCTAGGAAATTTTTCATAACGTTTTTATGTTGATTCAATAGTGTACTAAAGTTTAGCCCGATGGCCCGCCAGTTGGCTTAGTTCACACTGCTAGCCCGCTTCACTGTTAGCCCGCCCACTTCACACTGCTAGGTAATGTATCATTACGTTTTCATGTTCGATCAATTAAGTTTTAGAGTTTAGCCCGCTGGCCAGCCCAGTTCACACTGCTAGCCCGCTACAATGTTATCCCGACCACTTCACACTGCCAGGTAATGTATCATTACGTTTTCATGTTCGATCAATTAAGTTTTAGAGTTTATCCCGCTGGCCTGCCAGCCCGTCCAGTTCACACTGCTAGCCCGCTACACTGTCAGCCCGCCCACTTCACACTCTTAGGAAATGTATAATAAGGTTTTAATGTGGGTTCAATTAAGTATTAAAGTTTAGCCCGCTGGCCCGCGAGCCCGCCCATTTCACACTGCTAGACCGCTACACAATTAGCCCGCCCACTTCACACTGCTAGGTAATGTGTCATAACGCTTTCATGTTGATTCAATTAAGTATTTAATTTCCGCTTGCCCGCCATCCCACCCATTTCACACTGCTAGCCCGATAGACTGTTAGCCCGCCCACTTCACACTGCTAGGAAATGTTTCATATCGTTTTTATGTTGATTCAATTAAGTATTAAAATTTTATCCCGCTGGCCCGCCAGTTTGCTCAGTTCACAATGCTAGACCGCTACATTGTTAGTCTGCCAATTTCACACTGCTAGGAAATGTATCATGCATGAGGTTTTAATGTAGATTCAATTAAGTATTAAAATGTAGCATGCTGCCCCGCCAGTCCGCCCCGTTCACACTGCTATCCCACTACACTGTTATCCAACCCACTTCACACTGCCAGGTAATGTATCATAACGTTTTCATGTTCAATCAGTTAAGTTTTAGTTTAGACCCCTGGTCTGAAGTCTGAAGTGGGCGGGCTAACAGTGTACTAGGCAAACAGTGTGAAATGAGCGAAAGGCTGGCGGGCCAGTGGGCTCAATTTTAATGCTTAATTGAATCAACATGAAACGATATGAAACATTTCCTAGTAGTGTTAAGTTGGCGGGCTAACAGTCTATCGGTCTAGCAGTGTGAAATGTGCGGGATGGGGGGAGAGCGGGATGAAATTTAATACTTAATTGAATCCACATTGAAACCTCATGATACATTTCCTAGCAGTGTGAAGTGGGCGGATTGACACTGTAGCGTGCTAGCAGTTTGAACTGGATGGACTGGCGCGCCAGCGGGATAAAACTCTAAAACTTAACTGTTTGAAAATGAAAAAGTTATGATCCATTACCTGACAGTGTGAAGTGGGCGGGATAGCGGCCAAGCGGGATAAACTTTATTACTTGATTTAATAAACATTAAAATCTCATGATTCATTTCCTAGCAGTGTGAAGTTGGCGGGCTAACAGTGTACCGGGCTAGCAGTGTGAACCGAGCGGGCGGCTGGGGGCTGGCAGACCAGCAGGCTTAACTTTAGCATTAATTGAATCAACATGAAAATGTTATGAACAATCCTAGCAGTGTGAAGTGGGCGGGCAAACAGTGTAGCGGGATAGCAGTGTGAAATGGGCAGGCTGGCCGGCCAGCGGGATAAACTTGAATACTTAATTGAATCAACATGAAAACGTTATGAACAATCCTATCAGTATGAAGTGGGCGGGCTAAAGGTGTAGCGGGATAGCAGTATGAAATGGACAGGATGGCGGGCCAGCGGACTTAACTTTAAGACTTAATTGAATCAACATGAAAACGTTATGATACATTAACTGGCAGTGTGAAGTGGGCGGGCTAACTGTGTAGCGGGCTAGCAGTGTGAAATGGACGGGCTGGCGGGACAACGGGATAAACTTTAATGCTTAATTGAATCCACATTAAAACCTTATGATACATTTCCTATCAGTGTGAAGCGGGTGGGCTGACAGTGTAGCGGAATAGCAGTGTGAACTGGGCGGGTTGGCGGATCAGCGGAATACACTCTAAAACTCAATTGATCGAACATGAAAACGTTATGATACATTACCTGGCAGTGTGAAGTGGGCGGTCTAACATTGTAGCTGGCTAGTAGTGTGAAATTGGCGGATTGGCGGTCCAGCGGCCTTAACTTTAATACTTAATTGAATCAACATTAAAACCTCAATTTAGATTTCCTAGCAGTGTGAAGTGGGCGGGCTAACAGTGAAGCGGGCTAGCAGTGTGAAATGGGCAGGCTGGCGGGCCTGCGGGCTTAACTTTAACTCTTCACTTGAATCTACACGAAAACGTAATGAAAAATTTCCTAGCAGTGTGAAGTAGGCGGGCTAACAGTGTAGAGGGATAGCAGTGTGAAATGGGCGGGCTGGCGGACCAGCGGGCCAGCTCGCTAAACTTTTATACTTAATTGAATCCACATTAAAACTTTATGATACATTTCCTAGCAGTGTGAAGTGGGCGGGCTGACAGTGTAGCGGGCTACCAGTGTGAACTGGGTTGGCTGGCGGACCAGCAGACTTAAACTCTAAAACTTAACTGATTGAACATGAAAACGTTATGATACATTACCTGGCAGTGTGAAGTGGGCGGGCTAAGAGTGTAGCGGGCTAGCAGTGTGAACTGAGAGGCCTGAAGGGCCAGCGGTTTCAAATTTAATACTTAATTGAATCAACATGAAAACGTTTTGATACATTTCCTAGCGGTGTGAAGTGGGCGGGTTAACAGTGTAGCGGGCTGGCACTGTGAACTGAGTGGCCTGGCGGGCCAGCGGTCTAAAAGTTAACACTTTATTGAATCAACATGAAAACGTTGTGAAACATTTCCTACCAGTGAGAAGTGTGCGGTCTAACAGTGTAGCGGGTTAGCAGTGTGAACTGGGCGGGCTGACTGGCCAGCGGGATAAACTTTAATACTTAATTGAATCCACATTAAAACGTTACGATACATACTAGTAACCTGGCAGTGTGAAGTGGGCGGGCTGACAGTGTAGCGGGCTAGCAGTGTGAAATGGGTGGGCCTGGCGGGCCATCGGGCTAAACTTTAAAACTTAATTGAATCCACATTAAAACCTCATGATACATTTCCTAGAAGTGTGAAATGGGCGGGCTGACTGTAGCGGACTACCAGTGTGAACTGGTCGGGATGGCGGGAAAGCGGGCTTAACTGTAAAACTTAACAGATTGAACATGAAAACGTTATGAAGTTGTGAAGTTGGGGGCTGACAGTGTAGCGGGTTAGCAGTATGAACTGGGCGGGCTGACCGGCCAGCGGGATAAACTTGATTTCTTAATTTAATCAACATGAAAACGTTATGAACAATCCTAGCAGTGTGACCTGGGCGGGCTGGCAGGCCAGCGGCCTAAACTTTAACACTTAATTGAATCAAATTGTAAACGTTAAGATACATTACCTGGCAGTGAAAAGTTGGCTGAATAACTGTGTAGCGGGCTAGCAGTGTGAAATGGGCGGGCTGGCGAGTCAGCGTGCATAACTGTATTACTTAATTGAATCCACATTTAAACCTCATGATACATTTCCTAGCAGTGTGAAGTGGGCGGGCTGACAGTGTAGCGGACTAGCAATGTGAACTTGGCGGGTTGGCGGGCCAGAGGGCTAAACTCTAAAACTTAATTGATCGAACATGAAAACGTTATGATACATTACCTGGCAGTGTGAAGTGGGCGGGCTAATAATGTAGCTGGCTAGCAGTATGAACTTGGCGGAATGGCGTGCCAGCGGTCTAAACTTAAATACTTATTTGAATCAACATAAAACCCTCATGATACAGTTCCTAGCAGTGTGAAGTGGGCGGGCTAACAGTGTAGCGGGATAGCAGTGTGAACTGAGTGGGCTGGCGCGCCAGCGGGTTAAACTTAAATACTTAATTGAAATAAAATGAAAACGTAATGAAACATTTCCTAGCAGTGTGAAGTGGGCGGGCTTACAGTGTCGGCTAGCAGTGTGAACTGAGCAGGAAGGCGAGCCAGCGGGCTAAACATAAATACTTAATTGAGTCAACATGAAAACGTTATGATACATTACCTGGCGGTTTGAAGTGGGCGTGCTAGCAGTGTGGACTGGGCGGGCTGGCGGGCCAGCGGGTTAAACTTTAATACTTAATTGAATAATAATAACACGTAATGATACATTTCCTAGCGGTGTGAAGTGGGCGGGCTAACTGTATAGCAAGCTAGCAGTGTGAACTGAGCGGAAGGCTTGTGGGCCAGCGGATTAAACTTTAATACTTAATTGAATCAACATGAAAACGTTATGAACAACCCTAGCAATGTGAAGTGGGCGGGCTAACAGTGTAGCGGGCTAGCAGTGTGAAATGGGCGGGCGGGCTGGCGGGCCAGCGGCATAAACTATAAAACTTAATTGATCGAAAATGAAAACGTTATGATACATTACCTGGCAGTGTGAAGTGGGCAGGCTAACAGTGTAGCTGGCTAGCAGTGTGAACTGAGCGGCCTGGCGGGCCAGCGGTCCAAAATTCAATACTTAATTGAATCAACATTAAAACCTGATGAAGTGGTTAAAGTATCAAAGCGTGACGTAACCGCTGTTAGGAGTTTGGTGCACAACTAGGGATAGTTCTGGTTACTCCTGTAAAGTTTGGTTGAAATCCCACCAGTAGGTGGACTTGTGAAGGCCGGACAAGATGTGTTTTTTTTAGCTCTGGTGGCCATTTTGTGCAGCAAAGCGTTACTTGCCGGTGATGTACACAACTAGGGATGGTACTGATCACTCCATTGAAGAATGGCTGAAATCCCACTTGTACTTTGATCTGTGAAGGCCGGACAAGATTTGATTTTTTAGCTCTTGTGGCCATTTGGTGCAGCGAATCGGCACGTGCCGGTAAGTTGCACCACTAGGGATGGTACTGATCACTCCTGTAAAGTTTGGTTGAAATCCCACGAGTAGTTTGACCTGTAGAGGCCGGACACGATTTTTTAATTTTTAGTTCTGGCGGCATTTTGTGCATCGAAGCGAAACGTGCCGGTGATGAGCACAGTAATAGATAGTACTGATCACTCCTGTAAAGTTTGGTTTAAATACCACCAGTAGTTTGATCTGTGAAGGGCGGACGAGCTTAAAGCGAACGGACGTACAACCGGAAGTTCTAACAGGAAAGAAATAATGTGGCTACTCTTTTGTTCTCTAATTTTTCGTTTTAGCCACACAAAAGAAAATAGCCACATAAAAGCATTACGGAATGAATGACATCAAAGAAAAGAACAGTCACCTATTGTCCCTCTATCCACATAATTACTGTCCTGTGAGTGCGGACGATCGGACTGACGGACAACCGGAAGAAGGCAAAAACAGTATTTCTCCCAAAAAGATTGGGAGACATAATTTTTATAAACAAGTTTTGATCTTAGCTTCCAAAAGTTAACAAATAAATAAATTGAAAAATTGGAACGTTTTATGACAATTCAAAGCAACAGCTCTTATAAATTAATGCTTAATTTTTCTATACAAAACAAAACAGGCGGAGACAACGTGTTTGTGAATATTCAATTTTAGCCTGGTTTCATTATATTAAACGAACTCTATTGAGCTTTTTGGCATATCGGGACTAAAAATAACTTCTCGATTTGAAGATCAATACCAACATATTGTGTGCTTAATCTTAAATCATTCGCTTTCTCCATTATTCCAGAATTATCATTTCGATTGTGAACTAGAACTCCGCGAGTCGCCTTGTATTTTGTCAAGGCAATACGTCGACTCCACCGATAAAAGTAATCCGTTTATATCGACCTTTTCAAGATGACACAAAAAAAGAATTAAAAAGCGTTGAAATGCTTATCACATAAATTGGATTCGAAAAAGATCGAAAGTACGATTTCAATTGATTTCTTTTCAATATTTTTTTATAATTATCTTTTGCATATATTTCTGTTTTGGGTTCCCCAGCTGATCTTTGTAAGAAATTATTTTTTTATGTTTTTAGGCGTTTAGACGTTAGTAGAGTTTTTTAAAGTCTCGGTTATAATAACTCGAATTGTATTTTGTCAAGGCTAATCGTCGACTCCGCCGATAAAAGTAATCCGTATATTTTGACCTTTTCAAGACACACAAACATGACCGAACATTAAAATGCGTTGAAATGGTTATCACATAAATTGGATTCGAAATAGATCGAAAGTACGATTTCAATTAATTTCTTTTCATATTTCTTTATTATCTTTTGCATATATTATTGTTTTGGGTTCCCCAGCTGATCTATGTAAGAAATTAAATTTTATGTTAAGGCGTTTAGACCTTAGTACGTAGAGTTCCTTTAAGTCTCGGCAGTAATAACTTGAATCAGTTGAACAGTCAAATATTTGTATGCGAAGATAAGAAAAAATGGAAAATGTAAATAAAAATGTCTTGCAAAAAATGTCAGAAAAAATGTCCGAGTGGGAGGTATTCAGCAGGTGCGCGATGACGTAGTATCCTACCATTGTTTTCAAATTTATATATAACATTATCGATTTGATAACATATATATACAAGTTTTAAAGTACTAACCTCTTTTGGTTTCATTTCGCATTAATTTATATCCAATTTCAAATCTAAAACATTTTGAAATATAACTCTATATTAACTTAATACATCGGGTAGTTTTATGTATTCTAATCTTATCAGTATTTCATATAAAGTAACTTATCCATCACGTGGTAAAGTTTTACACATTGAGATAAAATATTTTTCAAGATAAAGTACTGTACCACTATGATAATGTGAGTGACGTTGCATCTTTTTGTGTACACAAAAGTTTTCAACCTTTGTCTGAATAGGTAATACAGGGTTTTTAGAAGCGAATATAGTACTAGATAAAAATATAACTTTAATGGTCTTGATGGCAAAATTGGTACAGTAGAGTCATTGGGATGCAATACAATTTTTCTCACGAATTCAAGCCTCACTAGTTGTATTTTACTTTTTTCCCCCTTTTTTCAATTTTACTGAAGATGCAATTGAATTTGAAAATAAAGGTAGTATTGTTATAATATTAAACCGGTAATAATATTTTTAACCTGTATAGTGTAAAATATGCAGCAGTCATAATACGTGTGTAGTGCACGAGTATTTCGTTCCAACTGAAATATTGTTGAAACAATTTGTGTACATGTAATTACTCCGTTTAGTATTCAATATAAGGTTGTACGAGATTGCTAGATATTACTTTTGGAAAAAAATGAAATGACAAGTTAATAGAAATTAACACAGTCCTTAACGCTTCTTTACGTCAAGCAAAATTTGTATCATAGTTTGGGGACATTTCTGTTGAAAATGTGTCAGAGTTAAATCGTATACATATACATGCACAGTGCGGTAACTGGAGTGCAGGTAACAGTTACCCGCACTCCAGATAATACCCGTTGATTTGTTCATTTTTGCTAGGGTTTACTTATTGTGGCAGCAGAGAAAGGGAAATGGGGCAGAAATAATCATATTCAAATGCTCGTTCATTGGTTAATTTTTTCTGTGGTTTCATATTATAACAACAGGGAACGTGCTGTCATGTTTGACTATGATATAAAAGAAAAAGAACACCAAAACACTCGGAAATCTGATTTATACTCGGGGGCTACGCCCCCTCGTACAAATCAGATAGCCTCGTGTTTCGGTGCTCTTTCTATTACATAACATATTTGATTGTTTATATATAGAAATTATTTTCGAGAAAAATTGCAATACGAACCAGTCTTGCAGTGACATTTAATTAAAAGATTAACTACTGCGTTACTCTTACAGTTGATTAATTTGTCGATATTTTAATTTATGTCGCAAGCCTGTGTGCCTAATATGATTAGTGTATTACACCATAATAGTGGACTTGACCGCTGTGTTACTTAAACCTTATCCTAAACGGACAATATACTACTCAACTTTTGCTAAGCATCATAAGTTAATATTTAAATTATCACAAGTATAAAACCGATTTATATGGAAGAGCATAAGTGCCAGATGTGTGTTTGTATTAACAAAAAATTTCGACTTACTAACTCGAAATTTCGACTCAGTTAGTTGAAATTTCGACTTACTCAAAATTTCTACTTAATTCCTCGAAATGTATACTTATTAACAGATAATTTCAAATAAGTATGTCGACATTTTGACCTATTAACTCTAAATTTCGACTTATTAACTCAAAATTTCGACTTATTTCCTCAAAGTTTCGACTTATTTACTAGAATTTCCGACTTCCTTTATAAATATAAATATATATATATAAACATATAAATTTGAAATTTTGATTTAAATCGGTTGCCGGTGAAAGCAAGGATTGAATTTAAGATACTTTCCTTCAAATGTACAGCTGTTGAACATTGACAGAGCACATTGTATTTAAAAGAGCAATTTAATAGGACCAAATTGTCCACACAGACCGAACATATCCTTCCCATGTTCTGTGATTGCTTTTTTGTGGGGACGGGGGGATAAAGTCACACTTTCCACATTTCCGTGTCAACCGGATGTTTCTTGTGTCTAAAGCACACACACAACCATCATGTGGAGATAGATACGTACAAGTCAAAACCCCATCCTATTGTAAACTGTACACTATCCAGGTGTAAAATATGATAAACAAGATCAACAAGGAAAGGCGGCGTTCAATGAACGCAACAAGCTAACTTTTAAGTGGCGTTTATATGCCAGTTAGTCTCTCAAGTTTCTCTATACTAATATTATTTTTGTAACATTTTTTGGGATGTTTGACAATATTCTACTATCTTTTTTTTACCCACTTTGATTCATACTGTATTGATAAACGTTGATAAAAGTGGAACTTGTCTTTTGATACTTGTTGGGAATAATTTTAAAGCACCCATTTATACAAGAAACGAAAAATTCTTGTATCCCAGCATGCTTTATTTTGGTCGCTTCGCGGTACTTTCCTCAGATGTCTCACACTTGAAGTATAGGATCATTTTATTCACAGGGATGTGAAGAATATGATTACTGAAAAGATATATTCTAACAAGATGGTTACAACACAATGCCTGAAGAACGCCTGTACGTACTCGATAAAGGAAGCCTTTGTTCGAGGTGTACATGCGATTGTCAAAATTAACTACACTTATAAGTTTAAGGTTAACTTAACGTCTTGAATGTCTTGTTGCTTCATACTATTTTGGTAATTCTTTTGTTTGTGACCCTAGTTGTTTTCTCGTCTACGGTAGAAGTTAACAAAGTGAAGTATCTTCCCTTTTCCCCTAGTATTGTTTCTTTTTTTCGCCCCAACTCCCCGAATTTCCCAACCCGTTCCCCTGTGTCCTTTTGCTAAGTGGACATATGTATCAATTATTTATTCATTTCTTATTTTTTCATTCCCTTGTCGGTAACTATTATTTCTTCTGTAACTTTTAAGTGATAAGCCTGCCCGTGCTCTCACTTGCGCCCTGTCCTGTTTTGTTTTGGGTCTTCCTGGGTTCCTTGTCGCTGGTTCTTGTTGCTGGGTCGTGTTGGGGTTGCGTTCATTGAACGCCGCCTTTCCTTGTTGATCTTGTTTATCATATTTAATAGTTTTTGGCCATTCTAGTAATGTTACTCAGTCGAAAAGTCGAAATTTCGAATTACAAATAACTTTTTAAATGCTACTGCTACGTAAAACAACAACTGGACGAACGCTTTTTTGACCTACCCACATTTCGTTAATGATTTTTTGTTGGGCAATTTAATATTTTATATAAGACATACGTTATATATGAAACAATAATAATTTCTTCATATAAGGTTGATTTAATTCTGCTTCAGCACTAATATTATGAAAAGTAACCAAAATTTGAATCACCCTACACTCGGCATTAAGCTAGGATTTATATTAACAATATTGGCATACATATCGTCGCCTAACTCTAAAAGTGTCCAATGTCCATTTTTGCAAAATTTGAGATAAATGAACCATTTGGATTCAAAGTTATGATGACCTAGAAACGGAGTTACCGCGTATGAACTATGCTTTATGTCCACATTTCGCATGATTGTTTTTTCCTAATAGTAGGGTATGTACGTTACTTAGGACAATTTAATAGTGAAACCTAAAATGAGCCAATCAAAACACGAACTGATGGTCAGGTGACCTTGGTCGTTTTCGCAATGATAGTGCGCTAGGTCAAAACGTCCGGTACAGACTTTTCTTGCCAATATTTTTGTAATGCCATTGATTGTTTCCAAGCAAGATTAAGTTATAATATGTGAGTATATTAAACTAAAATCTCTGTACCTGTTACTGCAATTTGCTTTTAAATGTCGAATGCACTGTAATCTCAGAATTTTAAGAAGTTTTGCAAAACCTAGTAAATATAATTCGGATAAGCAATATTTCGGATACATAAATAAGTAAGTTAATGTTTACCTTTTCATTTTTATCGCGTAGCTATGCCAAAATCACTGATACTATAATCTATTTAAATTTAAATATCATTAAAGGTTAAACCTCGTATTGTTGCCTGACGACGTCCTCATACACATTTTGGGCTATTTCGGCATTCAAGATCTGTTGACAAAAGTGAACAAAGTTTGTAGAAAAATTAACGACTTGATTAGCAATTGTTCAAGACTTTCGTGTGATTTTGAGATTTATTATCCTATTGTGTTGTCGGAGAATGCTTTACGTGCTATTTTGAGGCATTCCAGAGCATTTAATAAATTCATTCTGCCTCAAGGATCTACTTTACACTGCAACGTTCCGGATGCAGATTTCACATTTGTAACGCCACAAACTTGGATTGGAATGAACAAGTCGCTGGACGAGGATCTAATGAACTTGCTAGTTCTGTAACTGTTATTTTAGAAAACGCTTTGAAGGATCAGCCTCATGTTAAGAAAATAACGTTGTGGTCTGATGATAGTTGTGTACCACAAAACCGGTTGCATGATGACCACTGCTTTAAAACTATTTCAACAAAATTATCCTGAAGTAGTTGAAATTGTTCAGAAATTTTGTACTCCTAGGCATTCCAGTATTAGGGAAATTGATAACATTTACTCACATATAGAGAAAAAGCTGAAAGTTTCAGAAATTTAGAGTCCTCTAAGTCTAATTAGGAAACTTGCCCAAGTCAGTCCGGATAAAACCGTAATCATACAACTAAAAATCACTTGATTTTTGACTATCGAGCGGTTGCAAAGAAATTCAGATTTAACTATGTCCCATTTACAAGAGTTAAAACATTAAATATGTAAACCGTTTGCCGTTTCAAGTGTTTTTTTAAAGAATCATTTGATGTCCAGTACACAGAGGCGACAATTCTAAGGACAACAAGGTTATCTTGTAAAGCAGACCTATTTCCTTTGCCTAAAATTCTAAAATGTGGAAAGGGTTTGTCAGATGACAAGAAAAAAGTTATAGAAACCATGCTACGATTTATGCCGACAGAGGATCGCATTTTCATGAAAAGTCTGTGCAAAATATAAACCTTAATTAGTGCAAGTGCTATAGTATTACGCAAACAGACATCATAGGAATTTGATCCTGTTATTATTCTATAACACAATTTATCAAATACACATCTACATCTACAGGTGATTAATGTTATGTTTGAGAAATTTACTTAATTCAATGTTATGATGAGACATTGGAATATACTTTCTTTTTTAGATGTTGTACTTTGGCATCATGTCCTTGTTACATTTATGTTTAAAACTGCAAGCCACATGAATAGCTGATTTACGTTTAATATTAATGACTACTACATGGCAGATTTAATGAAGTACCTTGGCAACAGGTTTTCTTACATTGTTAAAGAAAGTAAATAACATTTTAATAATGTTAACCTTAGTCCATTGAAAAAAATGTAAGATAATAGAAAATTCAAATCTTTCAAGAATTTTTTTCACGGTGTGACAAGACGCTTTTTTATGTTTTTATATAATATATACATTTTGCATTAATGTCAGTTGTATAATTATGTTAATACATACAGATTGAGATTTGGCAAAGTAACATGCTGTATATGCAAATATAAAGACAATTTTATACCTTTTATATGATGTATATCTATATTTGTCTATAATTGAGATATGTTTCTTTGTTACGCAACTTACGATCAGTATTAATGTTTAAGCTATCAATTTCTATTTGTCATGACAAGAAGTCACATTTATTAATGTTACAAAAGTTATGATAAACAGTTATAAGTTGTTAAATTTGTTGTGACTAAATATATGGGGACCAATATCATAAAGTCGTAAAACTTTAGGTTCGATGCATTACGTTACATTTAGGTCGGTTTTCTGAATTTATTTTCCCATTACTTATTCAGCAAGTTTTATACTATAATTATACAAAGAAACATCTAGTCGCTCATTTGCGTTGAAAAATTACTGTGACGGCTTGTGATGATTTAAAATAAAATCTAATTGCACATACGGACAAGCATAATAAGTGCATTTTAAAGGTTAAAACAGTCTGTGAATGTAATAAATTCTACCATTAAAGTATCGTATCTCTGGCTCCTTCATTTTATTTTGGTATAACTTTGCTCTATCTCCAATGACACACTTTTAGAGTAACGTTTTAAGAAATATTTTGACCTTTTGCTCTATCTGAAATTTGTTGGGTTTTTTTTATATTAACTCTCAGTCTTTCTCCAGAAAGAAAAATAAACGCCTTTTGTGCGCATTAAAATCCTATATATAAATGTGTGAAAAATTTCAATTCAGTGGGGTCACGTGGAAAGAAATATTAAGGTGAAAAAGGTTTAAAGTCGTTTTTCTCAAAGTAGCATTTTGACAGTGAGGACATTTTAAGAGTAAGCCGGCGATATTTTCTGTTACTATTTGAACATACGTTTTATCTTTATTTTGTGTTCACAGTTATATTTTCGCAGCATACGCATCGCGTTAACTGGAGTGCTGGTACTATTAATTACCCGCACCCCGGAGCAGGCCTGATGATTGGCTATTTATTTCTAGGGTTTAATTATTGTGACAACAGAGGAAGGGAAAGTGATAGAAATATTATATTCAGATGCTCGTTTATTGGTTAGGTTTTTTTTTTTCTTTTTTTTTTTGGGGGGGGGGGGGGTCATATTGTGACAACAGGTAATAGTTTTATTATAAAAAAGAAAGAAAATCAAAACACTAAAAAATTTGATTTATACTCGGGGGCTATGCCTGCTCGAACAAGTCAGATCGTGTTTCGATGTTCTTTATATCATATATACATATATGCACTGAAAAGAAAGCACTCATAAACAAACAAAAACTAAGCTATGCAAACACATTAACAGTACAGTGATATGAATTAAATAAAAAAAAATGTTAGAATATATGACAAATATTTTTTATTAAAAGTAGCAATGAAGACATTTTACATTTAAACATTTTTTTTTTCTTTCGTTGTCGATATCCTATATTTGTTGAAATTAATGTATCATCCATATTGTTATAATTGGTAACATTCAAGTTCATTTTCCTCCAAATATGTACTCTTTCTAAAGGTTCCTTTATTTGGTATATCAAATAACATACATACGTAGCTTCCAACACAATTGATATAAAATAAATTCGTATTAACCTATCCAATGTCCTACTACTTGTAATAATTTTATAATTTAAACTATCATAATTTAATTCTGTTTCAGATGTAGATTTGCTTTTGTTTTGATTTCTTTGTTCAAAGTATTATAATTATGTTGTTGTTGCTTTTTGTTTTGTTTTTTCTTTCAATATTTCTATTTGATCACCTGTGATTCAGTATTGAGCAAGTAAGTGCATGCTTTCTACAGATTCAGAAATATGTGTGACCTGTCAGACATGATGGTTTCTGTGTCGTCAAATGTTCATCGTCCAATGAGAATAACAATTTCATCTTTGAGCTGTCATGGAGCAGAAATAGGTAGATAGCTGTATATTTGTAGACATTTACGAAAATTTAACACGGTCAGAGCTTTTCTCAGTTTAACGGCATTTGCATTCACTGTATAAACATATATTTGTTTGAATTAAGTTCTATCTGCAGATGTTACTCCGATAATTTTAGAGTTTTAAGCCCTGAAATTGTGCATGTTGATGATTTACGACTTCATGTCCGAGTTCATAGAGCAGACACCTCTGCATTTATAAATAGTAAAATTACACTTCTGCAGTAAAATGTCAGTTTTCTACAGATTTAGAAACGGTTAAATGATATATTTTTTTGTTTGTGTGTGCATTTTCCTATATTTTGTAAATGAAGATGGCAAATAATATTGACAAACGGCGCCACATTAAGGGCATTAACACGCGATTGTGAAAACTGTCATCATACCGAGATCTTCTGCTTTTCTATGATATATATTTTTGCAGGAATGTTTTTTTCCCATACATATATCCACATTTAAAATGATTTTAAGAAAAAAAATGGCTTAATAAAAAAACTCCATCAAAGTCCCTATGACTGACGAAGCACTGTTTTTTGTCTGTTTATATCACGGGAGATAATTGATTGATATTATTTGAGTAAGTATGGTCGCTGTTTCCTCCTATGGGTGTTGATGGTGCTTGACTCAGCTGACCTTCTCTATAACCTGGCATTGAAGAGTGTGTCTTCTTGTATTTCAGATGATCATGGAATCTACCCTTTTGATAAATTTTGTGTTAAACAGTTTCAGGTTCTTTTTTGAAACTGTCTTTGATATGTTTTATCTCTTTGCATTTGATGGAGGTTTAGCTGCTTTCACAGAGAGACGAATCCATAAATCTTCCAAGCGCTGACGGCAACACCGTAACATATGTAAGCGGGGAATGGTACAACTGTGGTGTCCATGTTCATTCTGAAATCATTATTTTTTAGTAGCAACGCACTGATAGATCGATTCACCGCTTCATATTTTTCACCGCTTCACGTTTCTTTGTGCTGGTTGGTGGCCAATTTCATCTTCTCAATAGCGCTCACTCACTATTTTTCATTTAAACTATATCAAAAAATAATTGTTTGTCACTCTCTTGTGGGCATGTTTGTAATTCTATGACTACTAATGAAACAGAGAGTTTCTATACTCTTTATGAAAACTGAGAGGCTATACTCGTTATGAAAAAAGAAAGATATTATACTCGCTATGGAAACAGCGCGAGTCTATACTTGTTTTGAAATAAGCGAGATACTATACTAGTTATGAAAAATGTGAAAGACTATATTTGTGATGAAACCAGCGAGATATTATACTCGTTATGAAAAAGTACTATGCTTGTGATTATAACAGCGAGAGACTATACTCCGTATAAAAACAGTAATAGACTATACTCGTTATAAAATCAGCGAGAATCTATACTCGTTATGAAAGCAGCTAGAGGCTATACTCGGTATAAAAACAGTGAAAGACTGTGCCGTTATGAAAACAGCGAGTGACTATACTTGTTTGTTTGTTTTTGGGTTTTACGTCACATCGACACAGTATAGGTCATATCGCGACGTTCCAGCTTTACTGGTGGAGGAAGACCTCAGGTGCCCTTCCGTGCATATTTCAGGCAGGAACGGGCACCTGAGTAGAATCACTGACGTTCCGTAAGCTAGTTGGATAGCTTCCTTACATGAAAGAATCCCAAGTCCCTGTCGGGATTCGAACCCACGGCGGTGAGGGGCAAGTGATTTGAACTATACTAGGTATGAAAACAGTGAGAGACTATACTGGTTATGAAAACAGCGAGAGACTGTACTCGTTATTAAAACAGCGAGAGACGACACTCGTTATAAAATCTGCCAGAGACTATACTCGTTATGAAAACAGCGAGATAATATACTCGTTTAGAAAATATGAGAGACTATTGTCGTTATGAAAACAGAGAGATACACAACGTTATGAAAACAGCAAGAGACTATACTCGTTATGAAAGAAGCGAGAAACTATACTCGTTATGAAAACAGAAAATGACTTTACTCGTGATGAAAACAGGGAGGATCTGTATACTAGTTTTGAAAGAATCTTTATTTATTCAACAATTTATTTGAATTTCTTATCAGTTAGAAATTGTTTACCAATTTAGTGATAAGCCTGTCCGTGCTTGCCGCGTGCCCTGTCCTGATTTTGTTTGGGGTCCGCCTTGGCTCCTTGCTCCTTGTTCTTGTTGCTGGGTCGTGTGAGGGTTGCGTTCATTGAACGCCGCCTTTCCTTGTTGATTTTGTTTATCATATTATTTGATTGAGTCAATTCATGAACGGTACTGTCAAGTGCAGAATACCGTCAACGCCCCCTAGCACCAGCTAAAGCTCAACTCAACATTTAAATATGAAATGGTAGAATAATGAATTTAGAAACATCCGCAGATACAGTGTACAAACGACGGTTATCTTATCATGGAACCTTCAATATGACACTTCGTGCCATTCCATGAAAAGCGGCGTATAATAAAAGAAAGCTTGTGCCCTACACGAGAAAACAATGGGTGAAACTGAACACAATGAGAAATGCCGATGAGAAAATATGATAACCCGAAAATGAGGTGTTTTTTCTGAATTTAAAATGCATTTTTCAATATTTATTAATAATTGCCCGAAGATAATATAAATATGAGTATATGTAAAATGTATATGTACATATAATCAAATAGAGAAAATAAGAGTCCCTAAAGAAAGCCCAAAACGAAAAATTTGAAAATGTTGCAGGCTCGGTTTGATTGAGCCTGTTCATTGACGGTACTGTAAAGTGCGAACTACCGGCCACGCCCCTAGCATCGGCTTAAGCAGAAATCAACATTTTATCATGAAATGGTTAAATTTTGAATTTAGAAACATTTTTGTTCACACGACGGTAATCATGGAACCTTCAATGTGACACTTTCGTGCCATTCCATGAAAATCGGCATATGGTCCCAAAGAAAAAAACGAGAAAACAATGGGCGGATCTAAATAAAATGGAATTTTGAAAGGGGATCAGAGGTTATGAAATATGATAAACAAGATCAACAAGGAAAGGCTGCGTTCAATGAACGCAACGCCCACACGACCCAGCAACAAGAACCAGTGGCAAGGAGCCCAGGCGGACCCAACAAAAACAGGACAAGGCACGGACAGGTTAATCACTAAAATGATAAATGATTTGTAACTAATAAGGAATTAAAAGAAAACAAATAATTGATTGAATAATAGAAAATAATTTGTTACTGATAAGGGAAACAAATAAAAGATTGAATAATAAGCTTACAAAGGGCACAGGGGGACAGGAGACCGGGGGAAAGGGGGGGGTAAATCAAAGAAATAAAAACTAGGGGCAAAGGGAAAAAGTTACGATTGTACAATTTAGTAAAATATTTCTGTAATTTATGATAGCGGTAGCCCTGCTTTAGAAGCTTGCTGGTAATAAAAATATTCCGCTCGTTGAAATCCTTTACGTTGCTACAAGCTCTGGCGAATCTAATTAACTGAGAAACATATACCCCGTAAGATGTTGAATGGGGTACGTCTCCATCTAAATGTGGATAATTAACTATACAAAAGTCAAAGTCATCTCTTTTATCATAGATTTTCGTGTGAATAGAATTGTTGTTGATAGTAATATGAAGATCCAAAAATAATGTACTAAAATGTCAAGGGTTCGTTTTATTAAGTTGTAGTTCATGCGGATAAATGTCAGATACCATTTTATCAAAATAAAAATATCATCAAGGTATCTGGAAGTATTATTAAATGCGACTATAACATCTTGTTGTTTATCTTCAGAGAGACTCAACATAAAGTCTCTTTCATAGCAGTACAAAAACAAATCGGCGACCAGGGGTGCACAATTAGTACCCATAGGAATTCCTATAATCTGTTTAAATAGGGTATTACCAAACCTGACATAAATGTTGTCTGAAAGAAAAGAGAGTGCTCTACAAACTTCGTCACAGGTCCACATAGTATAATGTTTAACAATACCGTTAGTAAAAAAAGCTTTGTTAGAATTACATGCTAGAAAGGTAACTTTTTCCCGCGCAAAAGTTTTCTGAATCAGGGAAATAAGTTTATCATTGATTCATTTATGTGGCAAAGTTGTATAAAGTTAAGATTAATCGTATGTACTGACAGTTGAAGCTTGAAAGTTCTTAATTTTAATTTTATCCAAGATTTAACCAGAATTTTTAATAGACCTAAAGAGATGTTTGTTTGTGTTTTCAATATCTAATTACATGTGTTGTAATGGCAGTCAAACAGGTCGTTAATAAAATAGAGAGTTTACTTGTAGTGCAAAATGTAGAATTGGCAATGAATCTGGCTTTGTAAGGTTTTTTTATGTAATTTAGGAATCCATTACATAATAGGAAGTTTGAGTTTTTTTCCATTAATTTGAACTTTCAGATTGGAAATATTAGTAATATGATTGTTTACAATGTCTTTTTCAGAGGCAGAGGTTTTAGAATATGCATTAGTACTATTAAGTTCCTTATGCTAAACGTTAATGTAATGGATTCGTCATACAATTATATAATATTATTAGCTGCCGTGTCCGCTGGCACCAAAACAAATTTTGAATGAAAAGCTAGAATATCCTTTTTCAGATGTCTTCAAGTAAGTCTTGGTTTAGGTGGCAAAAGATGTTCATTACCAAGATAAAAATTAATACGTGAATCAATAATTTTAAAGATGTTACGTTTCCATGTAACTAGAACATTAATATCCGCATTTTCACGGCGACACCATTTAACCGAAAAATCCTCTATAGATTCAGCAATCTGACTACGACAAGCATTAAAATCAATCTCAGAAGGAATTCTGTATTTAACCCCTTTCAAGAATAAGTTACGAATTCTTTTGTCTGCAATTATATCAAAATTACCGGTGATTATATGGCCAAAATCTAATTTACAGAATTAAGAAGTATTGCAGTCTCAAGTTGTTGGAGTATTAGACTGAATATCTAAGTCAGAAACCACTTTGTTGTAATTAAATATGATATTTCTAACAGGTTTCTTATATTTATAGCAAATAATTGGTATCTCAGTTTTTGAAGTATCAAGGAACTGAATTAGTGACACGTTTAGCACGAAAAATACTTGGTAAATCGATGAAATCGATACCTTTATTAAGAAAGGTTACTTTTAGGAAATGTCTGTCGTGGTCAGATGTGTTGTCAATATGAGGTCTTAAAACCTTGGATAAGATAAGCTGCTGTATATAAAGGATCTGTTTGAATAACTATATTATCTGCCTCCGCGTCTAAGATTTTCAGAGATGATAATAAAAGGAAAGTAAGACGTGATAACATTGCATGTTTACCAGAATTTTTTAAGATAATATTTAAGTCGGTGACAGACAGGGTAATTTTAGATTTACGTTTGATGTTGCCATTTAAGCCTGCATATCAGAAGACAAAGTTAAAACATATCCTAAGGGTGACTCAACATTATATAAGTAGGATTAATGGAACAACCAAACTAGGAAATGCCGAAAAGTTAAAATTAAAAATACCATAAGCACAACAAGAATCGTGCTGAACAATCTTTAAGGATAGAAAATATAACATCTTTGATTCAATATACGTGACGACTTTTTACAACCTCCACACGGTACAGACAACACTGATGTGGCGAAAAATAGAGAAATTAAGAGTCCATAATGAAAGCCCAAAATGACAAAAGTAAACATGTTGCAGGCTCGGTTTGATTGAGCCTGTTGATAAACGGTAATGAGAAGTGAAATTTACCGCCTACGCCCCTTAGCCCAAAATCATTTGTTCATTTTGCCCCGCGGTACATCATACATGTCCAGGCGGTGAGTGTGGCGAAACATTGCGACTTTTATAGGTTATTGTGGAGGTGCAATATTTGAAAATGGGACAAATACCTTAAACAAACATACTTTAAACATTCTAATGTTCCGTGGTATTCTTCTTTTCACTCGACAAACCACCTTTTATCTGTAAAAATGAAAATTTACTAGATTAGTTTATTACGCATACTTGTGTTTAGCACATTTAACTGTGAATTTGCAAAAATTGTATCGTTTTAGTGGATTTCGCAAGGAGTGTACCGATATGGCTATGCACCATGAAAGCCAAACGTTGAAATCTTTGTTATTAATTAATTAAACACCAATTTTATATTTACGTATTCGTTATTTCTATTATATATTTATAATTAATAGTTCTAGAAAAAGATGGCTCCGACCTAGATGTTGATTCTAATACACCAACTAGTTTAGACTGCGAAAGTTCTAAACTCTGTTACTTGTATTTTGGCCATATAATTACTGGTGATTTTGATATAATAAACGACAAGAGAATCTTAAAAGACCAAATATAGAATTCCTTCCGTTATTTATTTTAATGCTTGTCGAAGTCAGATAGCTGAATCGATCGTAGACTTTTCAGTAAAATGGTTTCGTCGTGAAAATGCTAATAGTTATGCACTTAGTACATGGAAACATAATATATTTAATATAATTGAATCAAGTATCGAATTTTATCGTGGGAATGAACATTTTGTTCAACAAAGTTAAAGGTTTGTTTGCATATATTGCGTTATCATCTAAAATAGGTCAATTTGTAGTCCTCTTGTGAATATTAAATTGTATGTTTAGTGATACATTATTTCTTTATGTAAATGTATTTCATTTAGTGTATTTAACGGAGATTTATCATTTTATTAGTCCCCTACCGGTTTACCGGAGGGGACTTTAGGTTTACCCTCCGTCCGTCTGTCCGTCTGTCCGTCCGTCTGTCTGTTAGTCCGTCAGTCCGTCCGTCCACAAAACTGGATCCCGCGATAACTTGAAAAGTACTGGAAAATATTTTTATGAAACTTGGTATATGGATAGATGGCAGTATGGAGATTATGCACATCTTTTTCTTTTCTTCCTATGTTGAAAATTCTGGTTGCTATGGCAACAAATAGGCTGAAAATATGGCAAATTTTACACATAAACTGGATCCAGTGATAACGCAAAAAGTACTGGAAATATTTTTATGAAACTTGACATATGGGTAGATGGCAGTCTTGGGATTATGCACGTCTTTTTCTTTTCTTCCTCTGTTGAAAATTCTGGTTGCTATGGCAACAAATAGGCTGAAAATATGGCAATTTTTTACACATAAACTGGATCCAGTGATAAAGCAAAAAGTACTGGAAATACTTTTATGAAACTTGACATATGGGTAGATGGCAGTCTTGAGATTATGCACGTCTTTTTCTTTTCTTCCTATGTTTAGAATTCTGGTTGATATGGCAACACATAGACTGAAAATATGGCAAATTTTACACATAAACTGAATCCAGTGATATCTCAAAAGTACTGGAAATATTTTTATGAAACTTGACATATGGGTAGATAGCAGTCTTGAGATTATGCATGTCTTATCTGTTCTTCCTATTTTGAAAAAATATCAGTTGCCTTGGCAACAAATAGGCTTAAAACATGGCAAATATAACAATATTTGTGATTAGTCAAAAAGAGCTGAAATTTTTTATGAAATTGCATCTTTAATTCAAGAGTTATCTCCTCTTTAAGAATTTTGCTTTTAAAATGTTATATTTTGGTAACAGGGATGTTTCAAATATTAACTTTAGAGTGTCCTTCAGTCCGTCTGTCTGTCTGTTCATAAAAACTGTTTCCTGTGATCACTTTTAAAGAACTTTTCCAACAAGTTTACTTAAAATAGAGAAAAATTGAAACATTAGTGAATGGCCAATGGCCCTTCAGAATGTTGATGGGGTTCTAACCGGTAGGGGCCTTATGGATTGCTTGCAATACTATGATAATTGCTTGTTAATTTTAGTGTTGTTCCATTTTAAAAATCCTTGTTGTCCTGTTTTTAGTCAAAGGCACATTCCGCCTCAGAAATGTCTTTTATTTTATTTCAAAAGCTTTCATTAGTTGGTATTCTGCAACAAAGTAACTCACTAGGTAAGAACCTGAACCATCTTTTTCTGTTTGGCAATAGGTACAGTCATTGTGAATTAGAATTTTGTATGGAAGTTAAAATACTGCTTTATCTACACTTTACTACTTATATAATAGTCTATTTTTCATGTATTGCTACGTGATAAGTAAGTATCTAACATGCTCTGAAATTACCATTTAAACGTTATGAAATTCATAATTTACCTTACTAATGAAGTAAAAATATATTCCGTTCTTGGGCATTATGTGCCTTCAATCTTAGATTGACTAAGTTGTGTGAATCATTATACGATATTACACGTCATACTTCATGTTACATCAATGAACTTAACTAATGATGCTTAAGTTATGTTACTTTTATGCTCGATTCAGTTCAGGATATCTTTAACTATTCTCTTTTTATTTGTATGTAAGAAATGAAATATGAAAAAAGATCATACGCTGTTGTCTAGATAATGCACTGGGTATCGTCCACATGATCGTTTGTCTCTAGATATTATGTTCCTTTAAACTTTTGAACACTAATCGGGCATTATCTGTAACAATGTACTCAAAACTGTTATCTATCTCTTTAATAAAAAAGGATTGATATACACAGTAAGTGAATAGTTCGTGATGCAAATGTTGTGAGTAGTTTTATGAACAAGTACGAATGTAATGAATAAATGCTGGATCGAATTAGTAAAAAAAACTATGGTGGCCGTTAGCGTTCATTTTAAAGCTGCGATAAATTTTACCGTCAGTTTATAAAATGTCGCGGGCAACTTTTAATTCCGTGAGATTTTTTGTCGAAATTGTATAAAATGTGGCGGGTTATGGAAACTCTGGGGTTTTTCTGTCACACTGTCGTAAAAAAAGTTTTAGTATCGAAAAAAAAAACAATTTTTAAGGCACGCAATCATAATTGTGTGTACTTTAGGTAGCCGATTGTGGACATTGTAATCCGCTATATTCTGTTTTGATGCATACCTTCTAAAAGGTTTTAGAAGTCGAGTTTGAGAATTAAGCACCGACTTTTTATGCCGGGAAATGTTTATATGCAAAATGTTGCAACTATATTGAATAAGACCGTTGACGAGGAACACAAAGTCACGGCTGCAAATGTAATATAATATCAAGGATTATACGTTCATCGCGACATATCACGGGCTTGTATGTTGCCTGCGACATTTTATGATAGAACAATAAAATTGCTGTTTGAAATGGCCGCGGACGCAGCCGGCCACCATACATAACAGATTAAACTAACAAATGTTCGAATTCTTTTCTTAATGGGAACAATCCATGATATCTAGCCCGGCAATGCACTTGTGAAAATACGGAAAATCCGTTTCCCTGCAGTGAATATTTCGATGCCTCAGTGCTATAAGGGCATAAATGCTTTTTTAAAAGTTTTGGGAAATGACGAAAAATTATTTACACTTTTGTTGCTAAATAAATAATTGCGTTATTGTGTGAATTTAAACTGTATTAGCATAAATGTCCTTATGGAATGAAAGATATATCAGATTTGTTTCTTGTTTAGTTTTTAATTTACTTTTTTTATTTACATCTTTTTAAAATTTGCTCTCATGTGAGAACATTGCATATTATATAAGGGCGTAAGTACCACTTAGGCTCTTTAGCTGTTTCGAATGTCATAATTGAAAAAGTCACATCTACCAGTTATGCCCTTATTCATTTTTATATTTCTCCTTAACATGTTACAGGTTTAGCAGTTAGGCCTAACTGAATAGTACATTCATCTTGACTGTCATGAAGTTCTAAGTTTATGATTGTATTTTTGAATGTTTAAGTTGAAAAGTTTAGTTCGATTATTTAAATACAGTCGTGAACGGTTTAGTTTCTGTCCAAATCAACAATACACACTTATGTGAGGTGTTGGTAGTATAGCTCTATGGACTATTTTCAGTGCTTGATATTAAAATTTAAGCCTTTTTCTAAGATTTTTCTAAGTCGTTAAAGGATTATAACACATTGAAATGCTAAACAGAGTTATGGGCTTTAATGATGTGACCGTAAGGACATATTCCAAGTCAGAACTAAATATCTGCAGTAGTGTAGTGGCGATATAATGAAAATGAGATGCTTGCCTGAAAACCTTAACTTGAGTGCAACGTAGACACAAGGCGACTCTTTTAAACGTCGAGCTAAAATGACAAGGTACGATTTCAATAATATTAAAGAATATTCTTGAAAGTTATTTCGGCTGTTGGTACTGTTTGCCATTTCATTTAGAGTTTATTTTTGCCTTTTTTTGTAAACCAATCATGGTCGTAAGAAGTGGATAAGAATTAAACATAAGTATGTCGTATTATTTTATAAATTTCATTTAGAGTTTATTTTTGCCTTTTTTGTAAACCAATCAAGGTCGTTAGAAGTGGATAAGAATTAAACATAAGTCTGTCGCATTATTTTATAAATTTCATTTAGAGGTTTTTTTTGCCTTTCTTGTAAACCAATCACGGTCGTTAGAAGTGGATAAGAATTAAACATAAGTCTGTCGCATTTTTTTTATAGATTTCATTTAGAGTTTATTTTGCCTTTTTTTATAAACCAATCATGGTCGTTAGAAGTTGATAAGAATAAAACATAAGTCTGTCGCATTAATTTATAGATTTCATTTAGAGTTTATTATGCCTGTTTTGTAAATCAATCATGGTCGTTAGAAGTGGATAAGAATTAAACATAAGTCTGTCGCATTTTTAAAAATTTCATTTAGAGTTTATTTTGCCTTTTTTGTAGTAAACCAATCATGGTCGTTAGAAGTAGATAAGAATTAAACATAAGTCTGTCGCATTAATTTATAATTTTAATTTTGAGTTTATTTTGCCTTTTTGTAAACCAATCATGGTTGTTAGAAGTGGATAATAATTAAACGTAAGTCTTTCGCATTATTTTATAAAGTTTATTTTTTTCCTTTTTTGTAAACAAATCACGGTCGTTAGAAGTGGACAAGAATTAAACATAAGTCTGTCGCATTATTTTATAAATTTCATTTAAAGTTTATTTTTGCCTTTTTTGTAAACGAATCATAGTTGTTAGAAGTGGATAAGAATTAAACATAAGTCTGTCGCATTATTTTATAAATTTTATTTAAAGTTTATTTTTGCTTTTTTGTAAAGCAATCATGGTCGTTAGAAGTGGATAAGAATTAAACATAAGTCTGTCGCATATTTTATAAATTTCATTTAGAGTTTTTTTTGCCTTTTTTGTAAACAAATCACGGTCGTTAGAAGTGGATAAGAATTAATCATGAGTCTGTCGCATTAATTTATAAATTTAATTTAGAGTTTATTTTTGCCTTTTTTGTAAACAAATCATGGTAGTTAGAAGTGGATAAGAATTAAACATAAGTCTGTCGCATTATTTTATAAATTTCATTTAGAGTTTATTTTGCCTTTTTTGTAAACAAATTATGGTCTTTAGAAGTGAATAAGAATTGAACATAAGTCTGTCGCATTATTTTATAAATTTCATTTAGAGTTTACTTTGCCTTTTTTGTAAACCAATCATGGTCGTTAGAAGTGGATAAGAATAAAAATAAATTTTATAAAAAGTGAAAATACGAAAAATAAATATTCGCATATTATTTCAACAAGATTTCTACTAATAAAAATTAATAATATTTTTGACAGAATGGTGACTGAATCTGTTATCAATAATATGATGTTTGTATACTGGGATCCTACATATTTACCGGTCAATCAGTTTACCGGACTAAATTTATTCGTATCAAATAAGCGCTTTATTTTATTTTCGATTCTCATATCATCCGGTCGGAATCACATAGACTCTCCGTTTCCAAGTAAATTCTAATAGAACCGCTGTCAGATAAAAACTATTGATTCCATTCTATTTAAACTTACACGCCCTTTTGTTCACTATGATATATTTTGGCCTTTTCACGTGGGGGAATGATCTATTCTGCGCATGCGCAAATATTGAGACGGTAATACACAGTGGTCATTAGACGATATAGTCATTATAAATTTTATGACAAAATGAGTTGTTTTCAAGCAAGTATATTTTGATTTAGTCAGAACATTTTTTTCGCTTTTTTTTCCTAAACAAAGAAATGCATATTGAAAGTTATATTATCATCATCATCATCATCTTCAGTAATTGCCTCGCTCTTCATAGAGCATAATCGCGATGAAATTAACACTATGTACATGCGCAGCAAGTGGTTTCCTCTTTACAGTTAAAAATTGTCTATTTACATCTTTTTTAAAATCTGGTAAAAACTGGCAATGTGTCTAGTTGGTGGTTGTGTGTTTTGTCAGCGCCGACTTGAACCCCTCCAAGGTTGGTTTCTCAACAACTTGTATGGGTAGGCGATTCCAGAGGATGATGGTGGCCGGAAAGAAGCTGTTCTGGTACACAGATTTTTACAAGTTAGCTGGCTGAGTTGTTGTTGGTTGCCTCTTGATGTTCTTGCATTACGTAGTGGGGGATCTGGTGTGACGTCTACAAGGTCATGCTTGATCTTGTAGAGCATGGTGACCCTTGCCATGTCTCTTCTCTTCTGTAGAGTGGTCCAGTGTAGTGAATTTATCATCTCTGTGACACTGCTCTGGCGTGAGTAGTCGTTCTTGACAAACCGTGCTGCTCTTCTTTGTACCATCTCTAGTTGGTTGATGTGGCTGTCAGCAGCAGGTGACCATACAGAGGAGGCATACTCAACGCTTGGCCGTACGTAGGTGTTGTAGGCTTTGGCTTTGGCATTCTGGTGGCTTGACCGGATGTTTCGGCGCAGGAAAGCTAGGGTTGAGTTGGCTTTTTTCGTTATATTGTCGATGTGGCATTTCCAAGATAGGTCTGGCTGTGATGGTGACTCCAAGATACTTGGCCTGGTTGGTTACGTTGAGGGTTGTCTGGTGTATTGTGTATGGGAAGATAATGGGTTCCTCTTGGTGGTAATTCGGATGACCTCACATTTGGCAGCATTGAACTCCATTTGCCATTCCTTCTCCCAGACTTGGAGACTGTCAAGGTCGTCTTGTAGGGCACGGGCATCCTCCTGGCTCTTGATCGTCCTATCGAGGAGACAGTCATCAGCAAACATGCCAGTCCTCGACTTTACCCTAGAGGGTAGGTCGTTGATGAAAGCAAGGAAGAGCAGAGGACCTAAGACGCTGCCCTGGGGCACTCCGGATGTGACAGGGGATGTGTGGGAGTGGGAGCCTTCCAGGACCACGCGCTGCGTTCTGCCAAAGAGGAATCCTTGGACCCATTTTAATGTGTTGCCTCTGACCCCATAATTGTCTAGTTTCATCAGCAGTCGTGTGTGTGAGACCTTGTCGAATGCTTTACTGAAATCGAGCAGGATAGCATCTATTTGTTCATTTTTGTCAAGTCCTTTGACAAGGTTGTTCACAGTGGTGAGTAGCTGTGATTCACAGGAGCGACGGCGTCGGAAGCCATGCTGGGAGTCAGACAGTATGTTGTTGTTGTCGATTATGAAAAGGGGTTATGACCGATTTTTCAGACCAAGGAAAGAAACTCTTCATGGAACAGTCACACACATAAAATGAATTATCTCCATTTTTCGGGAAATCAGTATGACGATGAATAAATTCAAAGAGCAATATCAGCTGTTAAACTGAAAGATATGAAATTAAAATAAGCTGCTCAGGAATTTGAAGTGCCAAAGTCCACTATGTCTGATAAGTTGAAGGGCGGGTACAAGGATATGGAACCTTGCCCAAGAACGGAGCTGACTGATGAGGAGAAGAAAGCACTTGTTCATTTTCTACTCTATATGGTCAGTCAAGGATTTCCCTTGACAAGATCCATGACTAGATGTTTTATCATTGACATAATTAAAATGTCCGGTACGCATTCAGTAAAAGAAATAAAGTAATCGTCATAAAATTGAATCCCTTTTCACTACATAAATTGTTCATCTCGTAAAAAAGATATATATCTCGTTAAGATAAACGTAGATGATCTTTAAAGTCCAAACTATGAAACTTAAAATTTAATTCGACAATTTTTTTGAGTTATATACACATTTTTTACAAAAAAATAACCGAGCATTAGTTGGGATATTGCTATATCTGTATATCTTTTGGCCGCATGACATCTTACAACATTAAAAGGGCCCATCTGATTGCTTGTCCCAGCGTTTCATGTCGAGACACCCGGATCTCTCTTTAAGGAAGGCGAAAAATTTATGGCTATGTCAAATGTTTAAGTCATTGGAGACTACTTCGAAATTCTTGACGAAATATTGGGGGAGTATGACATTTAAAACAGCCTAGTTCTGATATAATGATATACGCAACAACTTTATGTCTTAAATATGGAAAATTATGAAAAACAGAGCAGAGCAGCCTTACAGTTTAATATATCAGACAACCAATAATAAGATTTTTTTCTTTCCTAACAAATAGTTTTGCATATTTGCAGATCTTCAATTGTGACGAAGCCGGATTCCCCGGAAATGAAGATATCGTCCAGTGTTCACATCACCGCCCACTGTGTTTAATATAAAAAGGGATCTTTGCCACAGAAAAAGTACAGTGATGGTGTTCCAGACCCACAGTGATAGTGATTATATGGACATTGAGCCGTTCTAGAAATGGTTCAGCAATATTTTCATCATACCAAATTGCGGAAAAGAGAGACCAGTTCTCCTCATCATGGACAACCACGATGCTCATTTAAGCATCCCGCTAATTGAAAAGGCCATTGCAAATAGTTTGGTTCTTTTAGGACACCCAGGACATACCACACATTTACTGCACCCGATTGATGTCTAGGTAACAGATTGATCACTTTAATTATATAAAGTTACAAATTTGACCGTCAAAGACCAAGATTGTCAGTACAAATATGAATAAGTTATGAATTTTACATTCATAATACTGCATTATTTCAAAATCCATTGTAACAAAATATCGTACTATAATTGTAGATAATAGGACCATAAAAAGAAAGATATGCGGCTGTCGCTGCCAGTTTTGGACAAACCAGTTCGTCAATGGTAATTTGGAGAGCAAGGTTCCTACTTGTACCTAAGGTAATAATAATAATAATAATAATAATAAAAATAATAGTAATAACAATAATAATAACAATGATAATAACAATAGTAATAATAATAATAATAACAATAATAATAATTAATAATAATTAATTATAATTATAATAATGTTAATAATAATAATAGATACAAGATACAAAATGAATAAATGATAATAGAATAACGATGTAAATTGTATGTAGTCAATAATGTCTTAACGACACGATATGTCTGGTAGTAGAATTTTGTTTAATAGTCGGTTAGACATCAAATTGTCCAATTCAAATGTATTGTACCGATGCAATAGCAGACGCCGTCGAGGTATTGAATTCATACATAAACTTTAAATGCAAAAAATATGTGTAGGTTGAACAGTATAAATATATTGTATGTTATCAATGTTTAGCATACATTGGACAAGACTATACCTGCATTTATTTCGGGTGCCTTTGCAGTGATCGGCATACGCCATTTCAACCCTGATCGTGTTGACAAGTCACAATTCTTTGCAGCATCATTTGAAAAGGTTTGTCCTTACGGTTCTAAGTTCTAAATAACCAGAGAAAAATGCCATTTATGATATGTTGTTTGCACTTTTAAAGATTACTATAAATAATTATGTACTTCATAATTCATAATTATGAATTAAAATGTCATAAATTGTAGACAGGCAATGTACTACAACTGGTGACAAAGTTTTCGTAACGACGTGCACTACATGGGGTTCTTACGCGGGAAACCGCCTTGTTGTCCATGGTTTTATTGCCAAGACGTTTTCATATATATATTAATGCCGCCACCATTAAAACCACAGCGGCAGAAGAATAGTAGGCGGCTAGTGATGCGGATATGCTTCAACAACTTAAGGTAAATTTTAAGATATGTTGGTTCAATTTACATTAATGTAATTACTTTCAAAACACAAAGATGTTAACGCAAAACTATTTATTCCCATAAAGCGTTACTTTTGCACTGCGTCTCGATTTACGCTTGTACATTGCAGGAAAAAGAAGAAGAGGAAATTAAGAAACGCGAGGGTATCGTAAGAAGGAGGGAAAATAGAATTGAAAGAAAAGGGGGAACTCATAACTAAAATGGAGCAGGAAAAGAAGGTTAAAAGAGATCAAGAGAAAAAAGAACAAGTCAAGAAAGGAACAATAAGAGGAAGAGAAGAGGCAGAGAAAGATTGCCAGGGAAGAACAAAAACGGAACAAAGAAAGAGAAAAACGAAAACAAAAGCACAACGCGACAGCAAACAAAATCTTTATGAGCAATACTCAGAACGTTTTCATATATCGTACGGATATTATGTTTTGCGCAATTGTTTCGAATTGTTGTTTTTTGTACATAATTAAAACGTGATTTGCAATTTAGAAAATGCCTAGCCACATTTCACATAAAGAAAACTCTCATGGCTGGAAATTGTCTTCCTCTTGTCCATCCCCCCCGCCGCCACTTTTTGCTTACATTTTAACAGCAAAAAAAAAAGAAGTTAATTGTCAATTAAAAACGATTTTGATGTGTTGTAGGTTAATATAGCAGAGCATCGTGATCCTACGTTGTATGCTTGTGATGTATGTGGAACAAGCGGTGCAGCTGATGATGAAAAGCGGGGAATCGTTTGGTATGGCTGCTGGAACCATGATGATTGTTTAAGTTTGGCAGGGATGGAATAGGTGCTTGTAAGTCTGGGAGAAAGTTCAAGCTGGTATTGCAGACTTTGCAAGAAGAGTAAATCTGTGATTACTGTGATGACTGTTATTCTGTCATATGTGTGTTTTGATAAAAAGCATAATAAAATATAGATACTGAATATAAAAATGATTTATAAAGAAAATAATACGTTTATTGTGCTATCATTTAAAAATCCTTGCACCCCATGTGCGGGCCTCACCGTAACACGCATGGTCTGTCTATTTTAGTGACAACTTAGTGTTTTTTGATATCTTAAACTTGCCTTTTAATTCACGACTATAAAATGTTATTAAACTAAATGTCCGGTAAAATGAGTTGTATGTACGTTTATGGCTCTTGTAATGCCCATCTTTGAAGACGCTTTTAATGGTCAGAATCATAAAGTTCAATTATGTAAATATATCGAGAAGGTAAAATTGTAGTGAACAGTTTCATGATTTTTATTGTTTTAAATAAAAGTAACAGATGAAAACATATTTTGTCCGGTAATATGAAGGATCCCAGTATGGTTATTTATGAAATAATTATAAAAGTGTTTATGACAGCAATTGAGTTATATTCCAAAATGTGAAATGAGTTAAGAAAATTGAAAAATGATAACAAATTCATCTTTTCAATGGCAGCTTATATTGATAGTTTATATGCATATGTTTCTAAATTCGGAGGTTTACCATTTAACGTTTTATTGTTGAATTATATGTACATGTAAGCCTGTGCAAGGGGGTATGGCATATTACTTGCAATTACCACTACTATCCATGACCATTTACCTTTTTCATTTTTAGGATTCTGTTTTTAATGTCTCTTTTATGTTCTTAAGTACTTTTAGGGCAGATAAATATTTTTGATGAACACACTCAATGTTTATCAAGATGCTTTTAAATTATCAAAAATAAATATTTATTTAAAAGGTAATGTTCGCTAACTTTTGAAATATTGTAAATGATCCCATAAACTATTATACCGACCGAATTTGTATCGTGTTTGAAATCGGAGAAGATATATATTTAGACTGAACACAATATAGCAATTAACGCTTGATCGACTTTACGCATGTAATACGATATATATCTACCATAATATTTAAACAGGAAGACGATACTACATTAGTAGCCATAAAAGAATAATAAAAAGTTTTAAAATGATTTTAAGGATATGTGTATTGTTTGTCCTTGTACAGACGGTTGGTAAGTGTTATCATTAAACTTTTTTAGTTGCTAGCGAAATAATATTAGTTGCATTCGTTGTCTGATTAGCGTGCTAAAATAATGATATTTATTTTCTTACCTGAAAAGGAAGTGTAAAAACATGAATTAAAAATCTAAGTTATACCATTTTCATGATAATTGTATTAATTAATAATAAGTTACAATCTTGATATCATTCTTACATCTCATTCATTAATATACATAAACAAAACATTCATACCTATTTATTCTGTATTAACGTTATTTTATAACTTTTTCTGTATACATGCATATAAGTATGTGGGCCTGGCTTATGTAATTTCGGTATAATATACTAAATGTCCCTGTGAATACCACATATACGAGGTTTAGAAATATAATAAGATTAAAAGGTGAAATTGATGGAAAGAGTAAAAAACTTTAGTTCATTGGCGTCCGCGCCGAAGCGCGGCGCCCCTTTATGGAACGAAATCAGATTTTGTGAAAGGGCGACAGCAACTTCTCGAGCCTTTAAGTCGGTCATGATAAAAGCCGATCATTCCGATCGGTATGAGGGTGCTTGATTATTAATTAAATGTCGCGATATGTTACAATGAATAGCGAACTGGAGGATTTCGCAATGCAAACATTTTCAAATGCAATAACCTTTTCATTTTCAAATGCAATAACCTTTTCCGTCTCTTCGGTTTTTTATTTATCATTTTGTAGTACACAGTGGGTTATCATGGTATGTTAAAATAGAATGATGTGTTGATGACCTAAATATTCCGAAAATCTATTTATAGAGGGATGTACTCCTATCGGTAATTCCGGTCTCTCCCGGTCTATTTTGACCGTGATACTAGTGACCGGCGAAAAGTATCACACGTTTATTGTCCGATCTCTCCCGGTTTTTGGAGTAGATGTTTGATATCGTTACAGAACAGAACAAATATTTTACAGATAAATAAGCTTTTTCCAAAATGAATGTTTGTCACTTAGTTTGGTTACAATAATTAATAAACATTGATCAACTCTCAAATATATTGATTATTATTATACATAAACATACAATTCGAAAAAAAAAACAACAACAACAATAGCATGTTTCATTTTATCTATACGAGATATAAACAATAAATATGTACAATAATTGTGAAAAAGGTACATTTTTATGGTTTTAATATGACTCTATTAACTTTGAAAACATTTTATTTTATTTGTTATTCGTGTTTAGTAAAGATGCCGGTGAATTATTCAAAGTAACAAATTAGATTTTATTAATTATTTGATTTTGAATGATAATTTAAAAAATGATAAAGAAAAAATACAAATGTACATGGTTTAAGAATTAATAATATTATATATTGAAAGATTAACCATAATTTACTGACTTTTTCCAGTAAAGTTTTGACTTATAATCGTCGGTCAATATGACATTTGAATTCTTAAAATTTATTTTACAATTTTAATAAAAAAAGAATAGTAAACGTAAAAAACTCAGTATTAAAATAGCACATAAAAAACACAAAAAGAGAGAGGAAAACAATATTCATAAAAATCTGTATTAATTTTTTTGTTATTAAAATAGATATTACAATTATTGTATAATAAACAATAATGCTCAACATGACATGGTAATAAACCAGTGTCATATTTTTACTAAGTGTGAACAGATACCTTAAGAGGGGGTCTTCGCTAATAGCGAATACATAATAAGGGACAATTCCACAAGTGCGGTGTTGATCATGCGTTACACATGGGTATGGATGATAAATGATTGTATACATGTATATCCGTTGCCAATCAAAGTTCATAATGAACAATGTCTTCCGTCCGTTCATTTTGGTAAAAACCAATTAACCATTGAAAAGTTTATAAGAATATCTTGACATCATATGTCTACTAGTTCATCTTCACTTTCTTATTTCTTGCTTGGACGCCCTTTGATGCTTTGCATCAATGCTTTTCTTGTATATACGTTTTAATATAAAACTTTCGGAATGAAACAAATGAATGGTTTAAACATAAACTAAAATAAAAAAAAACGTACATTATAGGAAAATGCACTGTTAAACATGTACATTTCATTTCAATTGTAATAGATATATAATCATTTCCAAATATATATTTTAAGAAAGTATTATGTGCTATTTCTGCACGGATACGAGCAATTTGGATGGGCGGAATCAATGCCAGACATGGCATAAAACCATGCGGCATTACCGAAGGAAGTTTGAAAAGACAGGCTCTTACACAATAGACAAATATGTGAAGAACTGCTCAGAATATGGTGGTATTGACTCGCCGAAATACTGTATGGTTGCACAGATCGACGAAGGAGGTAATAGAGACATTTTTTATTCAGCTTGATTCAAATTTCTGAGCAGTAATATTGTTTGATATATCACAACACATTTATGGGAATATTACTCGCTACTTTACATATTATTTACTGACCGACTTAACATACGTTCAGAATCTGGTCGAGCCCTTATAACGCCTACAAAAAACAGTGTGTGACAGCACACTAGAAACTTATAACGAATTACTTTAACAACACATATATAAAACTATGGCGCAGCAAATATACTTCAAAGCGAAGTAAAACACATCTCTAGAGACAATTGTACAATCGAATCCATGAGTTATGACATAGTTGATTCATGAAATTATATACGCACGCCAATTAACAAGAAAGAAATGCAATTTGGTCTAAAAGCGGTAATTTTGTTGAATTCAAGATCGAGGCTTTGACATTTGACATTTGACTGTAGCATCTCCTAACCAAACCGGACGTACAACAATTCCACTTTGTAGTATTAAAATATTGTGTTTTAATGATTTCCCAAGGGCTCCCTTTTGCAAGTGGTGAAAGGTGCCCGACTTCCCGTTGCGTTGAACTACGATAGGTCAACTTTGATTGTTCCATCATGTGACCAGCTATCTAGATAGCTTCACCGCGGTAAGGTTCGGTGGCTATATAAGAAGAACTTAAAGGCTGTCGGATAATTCTAAATTAAGAGCATCTGAAGTAGTTCTCTCACCAATCAAACATGGGAGAGTGGTGGCAATCGGTAAAGCATAATACTTACATCCTTATTTATATGAAACATATAGATTGTTATGGTTTGTATTCAGAGTTGTCTTACAATTATCCCATATTTTCATAACGTTAAGTATTAATAAAACTCTATTTAAGAGCATAAGGCGGATATTATACAGGGACTGCAGGTGATGGGTACTTTCATTTTCAGGCGACTTGACTGTTGACGTTTTATCTACAAAACCAGAAAGTTAAACAGACGATCCGACAACCGTGAATAGCATTGCATCTCTTGGAATAACAGCCTGTGTAACTTTCTAATCGCTGCGTATACTCATGAATTCGGTCTTGGCGATTTTTGGAACGGCCTATTCTGGCATCTGCTAAGCGTATCTATACAGACTGCATTGTTCTCAATACTTGCAGCTTTGCTTTTCTTAACTGTACTTTGTTGACGACGGCATTTCTTCACATCATTGAGTTCAGAAGATTGAGTTTAGGAGAGAGTTTCAACAACCGAATAATCTAAAGAAATGTTGCACACCGTATCTTAAGGCCAGTCTATTTCACCATTTGGAAACATAAAAATAATATTTTTGAGAAAGTGCTTCCACACATTTGGATAAAGTCTGATTTAGTGACCTGTCCAATTATGAATACATATATCAACTCATTTAAGATATCTCGACTGCCACTCGGTTTGGTCCATTGTAGTTTACGATAATGTAATGAGGTACTTTAGCTCATGTTTTTTAAGAGTCACACCAGCTTAATGTGAAGTTTTCGAATATAACAGGCCACAGTTCCGTTAAGTGAATGCCTGATATTGAGTATGGATGTGGTTAGAATCTTGACTGATGGGAACATTGTTAGGCCTTTTTATTTTAATTTTTGCAGATTGATTTTCTTAATCCCATTTTGAGTGTGTTTACGGATTGAAATGACATTTAATTTGATTTTAATCCGATTAATTTCTCACTGAAGTTAATTGAACTGTGTTGTTAACAAAAGAGTAATACGGACTACAAAATTAAGTTAAACATAATACAACAAAACGAACAACATAAAAATTCATATATAGCTCAATAATAATGAAAATATTGATAAGGAAAAAGCATGGACCAACGCGGTCTCGAAATTATACAAATATGACACTTAGATAATAAACTCGTGCTTTACCCTATTACACTTGAGACACAAATCAAATCAAATTCCATCGTTCAGCGTACATCTCACGAAACTTACCGACAATTCTCCGAAGATTAATATACTGTGTACATTGACAGTGTAATCGGTATGTAATTGACAAGTTAATAAAATCAAACAATAACAATCATGAAATAATGGATACATAGACGAAGCATTCATCATTTTCTACACTTATATTGTTTTGTTTACATTTTTCGACAAGATAGTTTACAATGTACGTCTTTGTACGTACAAATTCATACTTATGATTGAAAATAATTATTCGTCTTTGCATTGAAGTATGTTTATAGATGTAAAGTCATGACGCTGCCAAGTCGTAGACTTATATTTGTTTATTCTCTAAGGTTTAATCCCGACCTGTTTACTTATATTTTTTATTTTCAATGAAATAAATTTACGCTTTCAATGTCTTTAATGGCAAATATTCGTCGGAACCAACATAAAGAAACTCTTATTTTTCTATTTTTTTCTGCTTTTCAAAACACCTGTCTCCATCTTGAATGACCATGCAAAGATGTATTAATAGTTAAGAGGTGACAGAATAATAGTTTCTAGTTCAAAGGCATATTAATCGAAAATGAGCTCAGTGTATACTAAATCCATCCTAAACGCCACCAACCACTACCCCGTTCCCTCTGCCCCAGAAATATTGTATTTCGTTAATGTGCCTGTGATTATATTATAATGTCGCTCAAATTTTAAATAAATTATATTGTACACATTTCATTTTACCCGATATTTATTTACATTGTATCTCCTCTTTTGAATTGTTTATACTATATATGGAAGAATAGAAAATAACTATGGGAATTTTATTCAGTGGAAATTCGAGTTAATTATCAAAATAATGTATGATTATATAGATTATAAACAACACAAGTTGCATATATAGATGAATCTACTCATAACGTTACAAAAGGCGAACTCCTATCTGTATACCTGAATTTTATAAAAAAAATATATACATGCGGGCAATATTTAGTCCATTGAGATCCAATCAAGTGTAACTAAGCAACTGTGTTTGGTTTTTAAATTGAAAAATGGAACGTGTTGAAGATTGTTAATAAGTAGACATCACTTATTTAATACTTGCTCTGATTTCTAAAAATATGGTGTCACCATATTTGTTTTTTGTTTTGTTAATCAAGCTGATCTAGTTATTAATTTAACAGTACACACAGACTTCATGCAAAAATCTATTCAAAATATGTTTTAATTGAAATGAATGCAATACGTGATAATTTATCGCTGTTTGAAGAAACAACGTGAAATATTATAATTTATTTATTATTAATAATAACATTATCACAGTGTATTAAGGGTATATTGTATAACAAATAGTATAAAATTCAGACCATGAAAAATAGAAACAAGATACACGAAGATTTATTTAAAAAAGCTTGTGTTTACAATTACATTACTTGAAAATTAAAGCTAAATAAAGCTAACGTATAACAAACCTGAAAAAAGTACTCTGCTCTTTGTATTAGCTTTGTATGAATGAGTTTTGACTAGCTTAATAAAATATATAAACGCACGTTTGTGTTCTTACCTGCACCAAGAAGTATAAGACTGCTTATATATGCAAAATGACTAAATGCGACCCTTTTCTCAAAGCATAATTCGTGTAGTAGTGGATTTATTAATCTTTTAATGTACGATTAAAAGTTTAATATTTGGACATATCAGTACAATTATGAGTGCCGATGAGTATCAAACCCTGAACGTTTCTTCCTCAAAACCCTGGTCTTTTCGGCACCTTTTTAAATTTGATAAATATATAAAATAAATAACATGCATTATGGGTTATAATATTATATATAACACATACTTGCAAACAATTATATTCATGATTGATATTTAGACGATTTTTCGGTCATAAATATAATGAAATTTTCGTGGGAAAATAATTATTGATATGATATTTTATATGAATTTTGAAAGAATTATCAGCTATAAATCTACATGTATATATTTATTCTTTTTTTTCTGATATCAAAAAATTACATAGCATAAAAAGACTTTGATTAAAATATGTTTTTATATAACAGATAAGAACAATTAGCATTGTGTAAAAAATTTAATAAAGTTAATTTATTTTAATTATTATTAACACTGGTTTATTAATTAGAACCTTTATTTTTAAGTGTGTAACTTATACTAGGTTACTATTACATCGGAGAAGTGTCCAAACAAGCCTTATGAAATTTTAATGAATAAGAGTATACTTTTAAGAATAAACATTGATTTTGGGCCCGAAACTGTAAGTGAGAAAAAACTGAGAAAAATGAAGAAACCTGTTAACCTCATGCACCCCCATAAGTCCCAGAAGGGGAGGAGTGTTGGACTCCAATAATTTGTGAATCATGTGTAAACTGTAAAGTATATGGATTTACCAAAAGAACGGCGCATCAGAAAATATGTTTCATAGCAGTTGAAATTGAAATTTATTGACATTATATGCACTAAATATGTTATAATATTCTATATTATTATTAAGCAACATTAAATGCCTAATACCTTCCTTTTTTGCTACTGTCACAAGTTACAAAATGGCGCTGCCTTACCAGAATTTGAACGCGGGACCCTCGGAATACCATTCTGCGGCATAACCGACTGAACTATATTGTATAAGGCTGCTTACGCATCATCTTCCTAAAAAGTGAACAGTTCGGAACCATTACAAATTCCCCTGCTTTATTGAAATTCGTCCTTGAATGGGTACAGCGAACAATGTGAAATAGGACTTGGAGTTTTTACACCATCCATCACAGTCCTAGCTCTTTGGAATAGGTGGATGGTATGAAACTCTAAGGCCAATTTTCACATTGTTTTATTACTAAACTGTTGGTAGTCAAATGTGTCAAAGGTGAGAAAAAATATGCAGCCTGACTGGGACCCCTGGAATACTGTGCCGCAGCTGACTACCGACTAAGCTATCAGTCCGCTTGCACATCTTCTTCCCTCACTAGTAAACAGTTATGAGCTGTGACTTTACTTTAAAGAATTGAATAAATCAGTTTTACAGTATCTTTTTGTGATTCCATATACCATGCCAGTAATGGTACCAGGACCTCTACTCCAAAAAACTGTTGTATTACAAGTGCAGGGACAGAGAAGGGAACACTTCCTTACTGATAGTGGATCTGAACACCTCTGCCTGTACTGGTTTGGGGCATTATTAGAAAATTTGCCATACCTTTTTCTATTTTTCAATGACATTTTGGTGTGGGTTTTTTTTCATATTAATGATACAGATGTAATTGTTACTCAATATTATAGTAATATGTTGCCTTACTAACTTGGTTTCATTTCCTAGGAGATTATAATAAGGTAAAATTACCCCCATTTTTTTAAAAGATTTAATGTATTTGCTTAAACAGTTAGGCATCATAGAAAATTTACCTTAACTTTCTTCATTGTCAATATAATTCAATGGGGTTTTCTTATTTTAGTCAATTAAATGTTGTAATTACTTGATAGTATAACATTATGTGGCTTTACTAACTTTGTTTTCAGTGACCAGAAGCTTATAACTAGGTAAACTTACCCCAATTTTTCAATGATTTAGTGTGGGAAAGTTATTAATAAGGTATCGTAAATATTAGCCATAATTTCTTCAATTTTCAATAAAATGTGTTGGGATTTTCTTATATAAGTCAATTTGATGTAGGTTTTACTTAATATTTATAATATTATGTTTGCTTTACGAACTTTTGATTCATTTACCAAGAGGCTATAATCAGGTAAAATTACCCCATTTTTAATGAATTAGTGTGTAAGCTTGGATAGTTATAACATCATAGGAAATAAGCCATATTTTTTTTAATATTCAATGAAATTTATTGAGATGTTCTTATTTTATTAAAATTAGATATGCTTGTTAATTAGTATAATAGATTTATGTTGCACTTTTAACTCTGTTTCATTTCCTAGGCTATATATAATAAGGTAAAATTCCCCATTTGTAGAGAATTAGTGTACTATCTTAAGTAAGAAATTGGCCCATTTTTTTTTATCCCCCGCCGAAAAGGCGGCGGGGGATATAGAAATAGTCTCCGTCCGTCCGTCCGACTTTCTGTCCTTCTGTCCGACATTTTTGTCCGGAGCATATCTCTAAAAGTATTTGAGTTATCAACTTGAAAAACTTCATAGGTAGATAGACCTTATTGAGTAGGAGTGCAGTGCACAAGAATGATAACTCTACCCTGCATAATTTTTGAGTTATTGCCCTTTGTTATTTTTTTCAAAATTGATTTTTGTCCAGAGCATAAACTCAAAAGGCCTTTGATATATCAACATGAAACTTCATAGGTGCATAGATCTCACTCAGGAGGTGTGCAGTGCATAAGAATGATATCTCTACCTTTCATAATTTTTGAGTTATTGCCCCTTGTTATTTTTTCATACTGTATAGTATTTTTCACCTGAGTGGAGCATAACTAAAAAAAAGGTGTTTTGAGATATCAACATGAAATGTCATAGGTGGATAGATCTTATTGAGAAGAAATGTTGTGGCACAAGAATGATAACTCTTCCCTAACCAATTTTTTGAGTTATTGCCCTTGTGTCTTTTTCATGCTATTTTTTGTCCAGAGCTGTATATCACGAAAAAGTATTTTGAGGTATCAACTTGGAAACTTCATAGGTGGATGGATCTCATTGAGGAAGAGTGAAGTGCAACAAGAATGATAACTCTACCCTGCATTAATATTTGAGTTATTGCCCTTTGTTATTTTTTCAAAAAATTAATTTTTGTCCAGAGCATAACTCAAAAGGCCTTTGAGATATTCAAAATGAAACTTCATAGGGTGCATAGATCACACTCAGGAGGTGTGCAGTGCACAAGAATGATAACTCTACCTTTCATAATTTTTGAGTTATTGCCCTTTGTTATTTTTCATATTTAATTTTTCACCCGAGTGGAGCATATCTCAAAAGTGTTTGAGATGTCAACATGAAATGTCATAGGTGGATAGATTTTATTGAGGGGAATGTTGTGCACAAGAATGATAACTGTCCCTGTACAATATTTGAGTTATTGCCCTTTGTTCTTTTTCAAACTATTTTGTCCGGAGCTCACCATGCTCCCCGAAAAATTTCGGGGGAGCATATAGTCGGCGCCTTGTCCGTCTGTCCATCTGTCTGTCCGTCCGTCTGTCCGTCCGTTGTCTTGTCCGTAGCATAACTTGAAAACCCTTGGAGATAGTTTGTTGAAACTTCATACAGTGGTAGAGGGCATTGAGGGGGAGTGCAGTGTCAAAGAACCATAACTCTTTTTTGTCCGGTTTTTGAATTATCTCCCCTTATTAGAAAAATCTTGTCCGGGGCATAACTCTAAAATTATAAGAGATATCAACATGAAACTTTTGTAGGTGAATAGATCTCAATGGGTTGATGTGGCAGTGCATAAGAACAATAACTCTTTTTGTCCTAATTTGGAGTCATTGCCCTTTGTTAATTTTAACACTTTGAACTTTGTCCGGAACATAACTCTAAAACTATAAGTGATATCCAGATGAAACATTGTAGGTAGATAGATCTCATTTAGGAGAGGTAAAGTGCAAAAAAAACATAACTCTGTTAAGCCTCATTTTATAATTATCTCCCCTTTTAGAAAAGTCTTGTCCAGGACATAGCTGTAAAACTATACGAGATATCAACATGAAACTTTTGTAGGTAGATATATCTCAATGGGTAGATGTGCAGTGCACAAGAATCATAACTCTGCCTTGCCTAATTCTGGAGTTATTGCCTTTGTTTATTTTTACTTTTTGAAGTTGTCCAGGACATAACTCCGAAATCATAAGAGATATCATCAAGAAACTTTGTAGGTTGATAGATCACATTGATTAAAAGTGCAGTGCAAAGGACAGTAACTCTGCCTTGCCTAATTTTGGAATTATTGCACTTTGAACTTTTTTCCAGGGACATAACTCTGAAACTACAAGAGGTGTACTTTCCTGTGTCCAAAATCTATTCGGGGAGCACCATCCGGCTCAAAACCGGGCTCTTGTCTCAAAAAGTATTTGAGGTATCAACTTGAAACTTCATAGGTGGATGGATCTCATTGAGGTAGAGTGCAGTGCACAAGAATGATAACTCTACCCTGCATAATTGTTTAGTTATTGCCCTTTTTTATTTTTCAAAATTAATTTTTGTCCAGAGCATAACTCAAAAGGGCCTTTGAGATATCATTATGAAACTTCATAGGTGCATAGATCTAACTCAGGAGGTGTGCAGTGCACAAGAATGATAACTCTACCTTTTATAATTTTTGAGTTTATTGCCCTTTGTTATTTTTCATACTTTTTTTCTCAAAAAGCATTTGAGGTATCAACTTGAAACTTCATAGGTGGATAGATTTTACTGAAGAGGGATGCAGCACACAAGAATGATAACCTACCCTGCATTATTTTTTTGTTATTTTCAGCCATCAGTATTCACATAGGTTTCAAATCTGTAATCACTATAGCCACCAAAAGACCTCTTATAATGGAATTATTCTGCTCTACTACATATACATTCTTCCAATGAGCAAACCCATTCGGCGGGGGAGGGCCATGTTGACATGGCTTTTGTTATATTTTGTAATGACCTTTGGTGGGACTTCCTTAGTAGTCGATTAAGATATGTTTGTTAATTAATATGAAAGATTTATGTTGCACTTATAGCTTTGTTTAATTTCCAAGGCTATTATAATTAGGTAAAAGTTTTCATATTTTGTAGTGATTTAGTGTATTATCTTGGACAGTTAGTCATCTTAGGGGATTTGCCATAATTCTTATATTTTGTAATGAAATTTGGTAGGACTCCCTATTTTAGTCAATTAAATATGTTTGTTTAATTAATATAATAAATTTATGTTATATGAAAAACTCTGTGTCATTCCTAGGAGGTTAAGTTGAAGGTAAAATTTACCTGGTGTATCGACATTTTATGCGCTTTCTTCAATAGTTGGGGTCCACATGAAATTTGTTAAAACATTTGTATTTTAATGGAAATTATTGGAATCTTCTTTTTTAAGTCATTTTATTAAAGCTTTTAATTAATAAAGTTTATTTGGATTGAGTTATCAATAACATTAGTTTTCATAGAGGTCTCGTATTATACTCTTTTTAATGAATTGACCTCCCTACATGTATGAAGCATAAAATTGATATTGTAGGAATTTGACATTACAATCTATTGAAATTGTACAGGTCGCAAGGGATATTTAGTTTGCAAAATGGGTACAAATTAACTTGTTCTTATAAATTTATATTAAATACAAAGGTGATATTTAAGTAAGTGATATTATAGTTAGAACTTTATCAGTTATGAGGTTTATAACTTACTTGAGGGAAGTTAAACAAGGGACTTGGGACTACGGCATACCTAGCTTTCCTAGCTTAGAAAAACCTTGAAAGAATTATATGGTTATATATAGACAGGTATAATACCTTTAAGTTAGCAAGGGGCGACACAGGCTCATCTCGGGTATCTCAAAAGGGGTATTATGTTAAGTAATGATCACGGATCGATTAACCTTAAAAGTGCGGATATGAGATAATATACATTAATAAAATCAAGAGAGCTATATATGTATATCAAGGTGGGTTATATTATGAACCTCATATTAGATTAAGATGTATTTAACTTTTAACATGTAAACACTGAACGGGATGGGGAACGAAGTATTGACAATTTTAAAAGAGTGCTCAAATACACAGGCACGAGTATCGGACCTGGGAAGAAAAAAATATGACCAGATTGATAAAAAAAACCTGTGTTCATCTTAAAAAGTGTCAAAAAACCCAAAACAAAATCTAAATAATGACCCCTTAAAAAAATACTATAAGTTAAGAGAAGGCCGGAAACTCCAGATTCGAGCCTACGAGCAAGGGATTCATTTCCCGGGCCGTTGTGAAAACAATTGGCCAGACAATTAAAAAAAACTTTTATCACTATTTCACGTTTATATTAAGCTTCAAAATGAGACCAACCCCAAGTCTCTAGCCCTTCCCGTTCATGAAATATCTATCAGGAAACGAACGAATTCGTGCTAAAAATCCTTTGTAGACAGAATTGCGGCACAACAATTCGGTACGTAAACATAGGCTAATACATGTATGTCAGCTGACTACGGGTCAAAATTACTTGAATTTACTAAATAACATTACTAAATACATTAAGTTGGACCACTCACAACCGTCAGAAGCATCTGATACACGCAAAATTCGAATTTCAAACCTTTCCACGGTCTTTAGATTACTTTCTACGCCATTGTCAATCAGCTGTTCGATATTTAGACGATTTTTCGGTCATAATTATAATGAAATTTTCATGGGAACATAATTATTGATATGATATTTTATATGACTTTTGAAACAATTATCAGCTGTAAATCTACATGTATATATTTATTCACTTTTTTCTATTATCAAAAAATTAAATACCATAAAAAAGACATTGATTAAAATATGTTTTTATATAACAGATAAGAACAATTAGAAGTGTAAAAAAAATTGAATAAAGCTAATTTATTTTAATTATTATTAACACTGGTGTATTAATTAGAACCTTTATTTTATAAGTGTGTAACTTATACTAGGTTACTACTACATTGGAGAAGTGTCCAAACAAGCCTTATGAAATTTTAATGAATAAGAGTATACTTTTAAGAATAAACATTGATTTTGGGCCCGAAACTGTAAGTGAGAAAAAACTGAGAAAAATGAAGAAACCTGTTAACCTCATGCACCCCCATAAGTGCCAGAAGGGGAGGAGTGTTGGACTTAAATAATTTGTGAATCATGTGTAAACTGTAAAGTATATGGATTTACCAAAAGAACGGCGCATCAGAAAATATGTTTCATAGCAGTTGAAATTGAAATTTATATTATAATTATGCACTAAATATTTTTTAATATGCTATGTTATTATTAAGCAACATTAAATGCCTAATACCTACCATTTTTGTTACTGTCACACGTTACAAAATGGTGCTGTCTTACCAGGACTTGAACCCGAGACCCTCGGAATACCATTCTGCGGCTCAACCGACTGAACTATATTGTATAAGGCTGCTTACGCATCATCTCCCTAACAAACGAACAGTTCGGAACCATTACATATTCCCCTGCTTTATTGAAATTCGTCCTTGAATGGGTACAGTGAACAATGTGAAATAGGACTTGGAGTTTTACACCATCCATCACAGTCCTAGCTCTTTGGAATAGGTGATGGTATGAAACTCTAAGGCCAATTTCACATTGTTTTATTACTAACTGTTGGTAGTCAAATGTCAAAGGGTGAGAAAAATATGCAGCCTGACTGGGACCCCTGGAATACTGTGCCGCAGCTGACTACCGACTAAGCTATCAGTCCGCTTGCACATCTTCTTCCCTCACTAGTAAACAGTTATGAGCTGTGACTTTACTTTAAAGAATTGAATAAATCAGTTTTACAGTATCTTTTTGTGATTCCATATACCATGCCAGTAATGGTACCAGGACCTCTACTCCAAAAAACTGTTGTATTATAAGTGCAGGGACAGAGAAGGGAACACTTCCTTACTGATAGTGGATCTGAACACCTCTGCCTGTACTGGTTTGGGGCATTATAGAAAATTTGCCATACCTTTTTCTATTTTTCAATGACATTTGGTGTGGGTTTTTTTTCATATTAATGATACAGATGTAATTGTTACTCAATATTATAGTAATATGTTGCCTTACTAACTTGGTTTCATTTCCTAGGAGATTATAATAAGGTAAAATTACCCCCATTTTTTAAAGATTTAATGTATTTGCTTAAACAGTTAGGCATCATAGAAAATTTACCTTAACTTTCTTCATTGTCAATATAATTCAATGGGGTTTTCTTATTTTAGTCAATTAAATGTTGTAATTACTTGATAGTATAACATTATGTGGCTTTACTAACTTTGTTTCAGTGACCAGAAGCTTATAACTAGGTAAACTTACCCCAATTTTCAATGATTTAGTGTGGGAAAGTTATTAATAAGGTATCGTAAAATATTAGCCATAATTTCTTCAATTTTCAATAAAATGTGTTGGGATTTTCTTATATAAGTCAATTTGATGTAGGTTTTACTTAATATTATAATATTATGTTGCTTTACGAACTTTGATTCATTTACCAAGAGGCTATAATCAGGTAAAATTACCCCCATTTTTAATGAATTAGTGTGTAAGCTTGGATAGTTATACATCATAGGAAATAAGCCATATTTTTTTTAATATTCAATGAAATTTATTGAGATGTTCTTATTTTATTAAAATTAGATATGCTTGTTAATTAGTATAATAGATTTATGTTGCACTTTTAACTCTGTTTCATTTCCTAGGCTATTATAATAAGGTAAAATTCCCCATTTGTAGAGAATTAGTGTACTATCTTAAGTAAGAAATTGGCCATTATTTTTATCCCCCGCCGAAAAGGCGGCGGGGGATATAGAAATAGTCTCCGTCCGTCCGTCCGACTTTCTGTCCTTCTGTCCGACATTTTTGTCCGGAGCATATCTCTAAAAGTATTTGAGTTATCAACTTGAAACTTCATAGGTAGATAGACCTCATTGAGTAGGAGTGCAGTGCACAAGAATGATAACTCTACCCTGCATAATTTTTGAGTTATTGCCCTTTGTTATTTTTCAAAATTGATTTTTGTCCAGAGCATAACTCAAAAGGCCTTTGAGATATCAACATGAAACTTCATAGGTGCATAGATCTCACTCAGGAGGTGTGCAGTGCATAAGAATGATATCTCTACCTTTCATAATTTTTGAGTTATTGCCCCTTGTTATTTTTCATACTTAATTTTTCACCTGAGTGGAGCATAACTAAAAAAGTGTTTGAGATATCAACATGAAATGTCATAGGTGGATAGATCTTATTGAGAAGAAATGTTGTGCACAAGAATGATAACTCTTCCCTAACCAATTTTTGAGTTATTGCCCTTTGTTCTTTTTCATGCTATTTTGTCCAGAGCTTATATCAAAAAGTATTTGAGGTATCAACTTGAAACTTCATAGGTGGATGGATCTCATTGAGGAAGAGTGAAGTGCACAAGAATGATAACTCTACCCTGCATAATATTTGAGTTATTGCCCTTTGTTATTTTTCAAAATTAATTTTTGTCCAGAGCATAACTCAAAAGGCCTTTGAGATATCAAAATGAAACTTCATAGGTGCATAGATCACACTCAGGAGGTGTGCAGTGCACAAGAATGATAACTCTACCTTTCATAATTTTTGAGTTATTGCCCTTTGTTATTTTTCATATTTAATTTTTCACCCGAGTGGAGCATATCTCAAAAGTGTTTGAGATGTCAACATGAAATGTCATAGGTGGATAGATTTTATTGAGGAGGAATGTTGTGCACAAGAATGATAACTGTTCCCTGTACAATATTTGAGTTATTGCCCTTTGTTCTTTTTCAAACTATTTTGTCCGGAGCTCACCATGCTCCCCGAAAAATTTCGGGGGAGCATATAGTCGGCGCCTTGTCCGTCTGTCCATCTGTCTGTCCGTCCGTCTGTCCGTCCGTTGTCTTGTCCGTAGCATAACTTGAAAACCCTTGGAGATAGTTTGTTGAAACTTCATACAGTGGTAGAGGGCATTGAGGGGGAGTGCAGTGTCAAAGAACCATAACTCTTTTTTGTCCGGTTTTTGAATTATCTCCCCTTATAGAAAAATCTTGTCCGGGGCATAACTCTAAAATTATAAGAGATATCAACATGAAACTTTGTAGGTGAATAGATCTCAATGGGTTGATGTGCAGTGCATAAGAACAATAACTCTTTTTGTCCTAATTTTGGAGTCATTGCCCTTTGTTAATTTTAACACTTTGAACTTTGTCCGGAACATAACTCTAAAACTATAAGTGATATCCAGATGAAACATTGTAGGTAGATAGATCTCATTTAGGAGAGGTAAAGTGCAAAAAAAACATAACTCTGTTAAGCCTCATTTTATAATTATCTCCCCTTTTAGAAAAGTCTTGTCCAGGACATAGCTGTAAAACTATACGAGATATCAACATGAAACTTTGTAGGTAGATATATCTCAATGGGTAGATGTGCAGTGCACAAGAATCATAACTCTGCCTTGCCTAATTCTGGAGTTATTGCCCTTTGTTTATTTTTACTTTTTGAAGTTGTCCAGGACATAACTCCGAAATCATAAGAGATATCATCAAGAAACTTTGTAGGTTGATAGATCACATTGATTAAAAGTGCAGTGCAAAGGACAGTAACTCTGCCTTGCCTAATTTTGGAATTATTGCACTTTGAACTTTTTCCAGGGACATAACTCTGAAACTACAAGAGGTGTACTTTCCTGTGTCCAAAATCTATTCGGGGAGCACCATCCGGCTCAAACCGGGCTCTTGTCTCAAAAAGTATTTGAGGTATCAACTTGAAACTTCATAGGTGGATGGATCTCATTGAGGTAGAGTGCAGTGCACAAGAATGATAACTCTACCCTGCATAATTGTTTAGTTATTGCCCTTTTTTATTTTTCAAAATTAATTTTTGTCCAGAGCATAACTCAAAAGGCCTTTGAGATATCATTATGAAACTTCATAGGTGCATAGATCTAACTCAGGAGGTGTGCAGTGCACAAGAATGATAACTCTACCTTTTATAATTTTTGAGTTATTGCCCTTTGTTATTTTTCATACTTTTTTTCTCAAAAAGCATTTGAGGTATCAACTTGAAACTTCATAGGTGGATAGATTTTACTGAAGAGGGATGCAGCACACAAGAATGATAACCTACCCTGCATTATTTTTTTGTTATTTTCAGCCATCAGTATTCACATAGGTTTCAAATCTGTAATCACTATAGCCACCAAAAGACCTCTTATAATGGAATTATTCTGCTCTACTACATATACATTCTTCCAATGAGCAAACCCATTCGGCGGGGGAGGGCCATGTTGACATGGCTTTTGTTATATTTTGTAATGACCTTTGGTGGGACTTCCTTAGTAGTCGATTAGATATGTTTGTTAATTAATATGAAAGATTTATGTTGCACTTATAGCTTTGTTTAATTTCCAAGGCTATTATAATTAGGTAAAATTTTCATATTTTGTAGTGATTTAGTGTATTATCTTGGACAGTTAGTCATCTTAGGGGATTTGCCATAATTCTTATATTTTGTAATGAAATTTGGTAGGACTCCCTTATTTTAGTCAATTAAATATGTTTGTTAATTAATATAATAAATTTATGTTATATGAAAAACTCTGTGTCATTTCCTAGGAGGTTAAGTTGAAGGTAAAATTACCTGGTGTATCGACATTTTATGCGCTTTCTTCAATAGTTGGGGTACACATGAAATTTGTTAAAACATTTGTATTTTTAATGGAAAATTATTGGAATCTTCTTTTTTAAGTCATTTTATTAAAGCTTTTAATTAATAAAGTTTATTTGGATTGAGTTATCAATAACATTAGTTTTCATAGAGGTCTCGTATTATACTCTTTTTAATGAATTGACCTCCCTACATGTATGAAGCATAAAATTGATATTGTAGGAATATTGACATTACAATCTATTGAAATTGTACAGGTCGCAAGGGATATTAGTTTGCAAAATGGGTACAAATTAACTTGTTCTTATAAATTTATATAAATACAAAGGTGATATTTAAGTAAGTGATATTATAGTTAGAACTTTATCAGTTATGAGGTTTATAACTTACTTGAGGGAAGTTAAACAAGGGACTTGGGACTACGGCATACCTAGCTTCCTAGCTTAGAAAAACCTTGAAAGAATTATATGGTTATATATAGACAGGTTATATACCTTTAAGTTAGCAAGGGGCGACACAGGCTCATCTCGGGTATCTCAAAGGGGTATTATGTTAAGTAATGATCACGGATCGATTAACCTTAAAAGTGATATGAGATAATATACATAATAAAATCAAGAGAGCTATATATGTATATCAAGGTGGGTTTATTAAAAACCTCATATAAGATTAAGATGTATTTAACTTTTAACATGTAAACACCGAACGGGATGGGGAACGAAGTATTGACAATTTTAAAAGAGTGCTCAAATACACAGGCACGAGTATCGGACCTGGGAAGAAAAAATATGACCAGATTGATAAAAAAAACCTGTGTTCATCTTAAAAGTGTCAAAAAACCCAAAACAAAATGTAAATAATGACCCCCTTTAAAAAAATACTATAAGTTAAGAGAAGGCCGGAAACTCCAGATTCGAGCCTACGAGCAAGGGATTCATTTCCCGGGCCGTTGTGAAAACAATTGGCCAGACAATTAAAAAAAACTTTTATCACTATTTCACGTTTATATTAAGCTTCAAAATGAGACCAACCCCAAGTCTCTAGCCCTTCCCGTTCATGAAATATCTATCAGGAAACGAACGAATTCGTGCTAAAAATCCTTTGTAGACAGAATTGCGGCACAACAATTCGGTACGTAAACATAGACTAATACATGTATGTCAGCTGACTACGGGTCAAAATTACTTGAATTTACTAAATGACATTACTAAATACATTAAGTTGGACCACTCACAACCGTCAGAAGCATCTGATACACGCAAAATTCGAATTTCAAACCTTTCCACGGTCTTTAGATTACTTTCTACGCCATTGTCAATCAGCTGTTCGATATTTTGTAACGAGTCTTCTGATTGGCCAATAGCAACGAAAACCGCAACGTTTCACACAAGGATGTCTAATGGCGTAGAAAGCGATTGAAAGACCGTGTAAATGTTTGAAACTCGAATCTCGTGTGTATCAGATGCTACTGACGGTTGTGAGTGGTCCACATTAATGTATTTAGTAATATTATTTAGTAAATTCAAGTAATTTTGACCCGTAGTCAGCTGACATACATGTATTAGTCTATGTTTACGTACCGAATTGTTGTGCCGCAATTCTGTCTACCAAGGATTTTTAGCACGAATTCGCTCGTTTCCTGATAGATATTTCATGAACGGGAAGGGCTAGAGACTTGGGGTTGGTCTCATTTTGAAGCTTAATATAAACGCGAAATAGTGATAAAATTTTTTTTTAATTGTCTGGCCAATTGTTTTCACAACGGCCCGGGAAATGAATCCCTTGCTCGTAGGCTCGAATCTGGAGTTTCCGGCCTTCTCTTAACTTATAGTATATTTTTAAAGAGGGTCATTATTTACATTTTTTTTTGTTTTTTTGACACTTTTAAGATGAACACAGGTTTTTTTTATCAATCTGGTCATATTTTTTCTTCCCAGATCCGATACTCGTGCCTGTGCTCAAATAATAGTTGTAACTGTTGTACATAATAGGAATAAATATTGCTTTATCATTGTATTCTTTTTGTTTGATTAATGGTTTTATTCATAGAAATCCAGCTGGGATGAATTAAATATAAGATGATATTTGTTAACGCTTGGATAAATGAAACTGGATTATATTAATATTTTGACCGAACGGCATACCAAAAAGGCAGACAGTATTAATAGAATAATAAAAATGACAATCGCAATACTGTCGATTATTACACATTTAATAGAAACACAGAATTACAAAAGAAAAACCTAATCAAGGTATAATAATTTAACAAAACATATATTTATTAAATATCATAAGTATGTTATTAACAGTAACAGCTTATTTTTCCGATAGTTGTAATTTTGAGATCATGATTTGTTTATTTGTTTTAAGTATTTCTTATTAATGATTGAGTATTCTGAACTGAATAAGATTGGAAATATCTTCTTATTTTTGTAAAAGAGAAAAGATGTAACAGTTTTTGATTTACACAAATGTACATACTTAGTACAGACCTTCCCATGATGCTTTATTTATAATGTTAACTTATGTGCATGCTTAGTAAATAAAAACACTCTGCTCTATGTATTAGCTTTGTATGAATGAGTTGTGACTAGCTTGATAAAATATATAAACGCACGTTTGTATTCTTACCTGTACCAAGATACAGTTACTTAGTAGATTCCTAATATTCACCAACATTAGCAGATAAAGGATATAAAGAAAAGAAGGTGAAGACAACAAATAAGATTAAATTAACCGGCAAAATCAAATCAACATTAAACCCGAATCCTAAGTTAACCGAATATGTTTCTGAATCTTAATGTTTCATTGTATCATAGTTTGGAGACCTTTCTGTTGAAAATGTGTCAGGGTTAATTAGTATACATATACATGCACAGTGCGTTAACTGGAGTGCGGGTATTAGTTACCCGCACTCCAGAGCATGCCCATTGATTGGCTCATTTTTGCTGGGGTTTACATATTGTGACGGCAGTGAAAGTGAAATCGACAGAAATGTCATATTTAGATGCTCGTTCATTGGTTCATTTTTGCCGGGGTTTCATATTGTAACAACAGGGAACGTTTTTTTATGTTTGACTATGATACAAAAGAGAAAGAACACCAAAACACTCGGTAATCTGATTAATACTCGGGGGGGGCTACGCCCCCTCGTACAAATCAGATAACCTCGTGTTTCGGTGCTCTTTCTATTACTTGTATAACAATCGACAAAGTACAAAAACCGAATACCAGACCAGGTCAATTGTCAATTCAATTTTACCTTGCAGGACTGGACATGTACGCATCGTTGGCGATAATTATAAGCAGTGCATCCTGATATATTGCACCTATAAAATGGAAGAATTTACTTGATTGTTGACGGTGAAATTACACGATTACGCCTGGTTATTATATCATTGGATCAAATGGCAATTAAATTTGTTCAAAGGAGAAGTAATTAAGCAATCAGTTTGTTGAATTGCAAGACATATAGGTCTGATTATTCTATTAAATATTGATTGTAACAAGTTGTGTTATGTTTAAGTTTTACATTCAAACATATTATTGTTACAAACCTTGATTCATCATATATTACTTCAAACATTTTGAACACAGATAAGGGTCCTACCCTTTTTCTCATAACATTTCATTTTATGCCTTCAATAAAAGAGCGTTCGGACACATTTTGGTATTGTTTACATTTTGATATAGTATTCTAAATTTTAACAAACCGTACATTTTCGTCCCATTCCCATTGAATTTAAAATCGCACAGTAAATAAAAAAAGATGTAATCAATACTTCTTGTTTTATTTCATTATATGCAAAACTATTATTGAGGCTGAACGGATTTTAATGCCATCTCTCTCTCTCTCTAGGGAAATGTAAACCAAGAGCACAGCATACGGTAATAAGGCCTGTCTGTTAAACAATACAATGATGTTGGTTTTTAAAAAGTGTTCTGTTTCATATTTTATCAATGAATAAGAACAGGACAGAAAAGAACAGACATATTTTATTACACATAAACTGTACAGTTTCTAGTGTTTAACAATGAATAATACAGTCATATAATATAATATTGAACGATACATATAGGATGAAAAGTGAATGAAATTATTATATATAACACAATAATGGATAAACTAATTTTTTCTTAAGAAACAACATGCATACATTATATAATGAAAATCAAAAAAGCAACATGTAATTGCATATTAAAGAACAAAGAAAAAACACATGTACTTGCATTATGTGATAATGTGTGAATTCAAAAGATACTTAAAATGGAAAGTAGGAAATATAATATAATACCTAAACAGTTCAAAAAAGGGAATCATTAAAATGTGCATATAATATTATTGTAAATGAATTACCATACTTCAAGAAGTTACATTGACACATTTGAAAGACTTTGATTTCTAATTTTAAAAGCCTCGAAAATATATTTGCTAAACGTAAGTAATTCTGAAAAAATTTGACTATTTTAAATGTTAACAAATTTAAACATACTTGGTTTTTGTCTGTAAAATTTCTTTATATATTTTTGACGAATTACATTGTATTGTGGACAAACAAAAACAAAATGGTATTCATATTCGATTACGTTTAAGTTACAGATTTGACAATAACGTTGATCTCTATCTATTTGATTTTTTGCGAACCTTCCAGTTTGGATACGGAGACTATGGGCTGACATACGTATTATTGTAAAAGCTGTCCTAAGGTTTCTTGAAGTAATCTTATCTAAATATGGTTCAAAAGCAAACGAATCTTTAATATTTTTATAAACTAATAGAGAACTACTTCTCTCCATAACTCCTTTACAATCCTGCACAAATTCATCAATCAGTCTCTGCTTAAATGTTGAAATGAAATTAGCAATATTGATATTACGAAAATTGTACCATGTCTCTAAAAATCCATATCTGGCTAACATACATTTAACATTATAAAACCAATTTGGCTTATTCATTTCAGCATCAGCAATCGAACTGTCAACGATACTTTTTATTATCAAAGTTTCGCTGTTACATATTTTATAACAATATTTAACAATACGTATATATCTATTAATATATAGAGGGTACCTTCCTAATTCCCCATAAATAGCTACATTGCAAGAAGAGCGGCGCACACCAAGTAATGTTTTACAAAATTTCAAATGTAATGTTTCTAGTTGTTTTGATTTAGTGAAGCCCCATATTTCACAACCGTATGTAATAATAAATGAAACAAAAGCATCAAATAATTGTAAGGCTAATTTTGGTTTAGTATTGTATCTTTTTAAATTTGAAACAAGAGCATTCATTGCCTTTAATCCCTTTCCATACAATGTTTGTGTATTTATGGTAAAATTCCCAGTGTAATTTAATGTAATACCTAAATAGTTGAAATCGTTTACAACTTCTACTTCTTCATTTGCATAAAACCAAAGTTCGCCATTTTTCAATCGGCCTCTTTTTCTGAACACAACTATTTTTGTTTTTGGAACATTAACCTCAAGGCCCCATTTATTACAATATTCATAAAGTTTGTTTAAAGAGTTTTGTAGGTCTTGTGGATTAAGACCTAAGATGACCATGTCATCTGCAAAGAGCAATAATATTAAACAAATATCTTGAAAATTTACTCCACAATCTATTTTATCTTGTAAAAACAGTTCCAAATCTTCTACAAATAAAGAAAACATAACTGGCGAAATTATCTCCCCTTGTCTTAGACCTATTGAAATATCAAAATAATCAGAATAACTACTAGTATTACAAGACTTTACACACGATTTTACTGACTGGTACATATTTCGTATGATACGTAACATTTTCCCATTCAACCCACTTTTGTAAAGCTTCCACCAAAGAGCATTTCTGTAAATTGAATCAAAGCAACGTTTTAAATTAATAAAACTGCAATATAATCTGTTATTGTCATTAATAAATTTTTGTATGAGAGAGTGTAAAATAAAAACAGCATCAGTAGTAGAACGACCCCTTCTAAAACCAAATTGAGCGTCAGATATGACGTCATTTTCCTCGCATCAGGCATTTATTCGCTGGTTTAAAATACATGTGAATAATTTTCCAAAATTACTTAATAAAGTGATGCCTCGATAATTTTTAACATCACATTTATTTCCCTTTTTATGCAACGGAATTATTATACCTTTTGTCCAAGCGTTCGGAAATACACCGGAGTTGAAAATTTTATTGAATAATTCAGTAATATGTCCAGCTAAAATATCACAACCTTCAATAAAATATTCGTTTAGAAGATTATCTTCGCCGGGGGATTTTCTACATTTCAGTAACGAAATTGCTTTACAAACTTCTTCAAATGTAATATTTCTATCTAAGCAATCAAAATTAAAATTAACATCATCAAAATTATGAGAAGCGATAATTTCTTCCGCTTCAGTATGTGGTATATGATTAACATCAGAAAATATGGATTCAAAATGCAATTTAAAGTCTTCCAAAGGTACATCCGGGCTAACACTGTTTCTATTATTACGAAAGTAACGCCGGAAATCTCTTGGTCTAGATCTTTTAAGTGACTCGAAATCTTGACATCTTTTAAATTCATATTTTCTCTGTTTCGTTTTGACAATGTTTTTATAATTTTGTTTTAATCTACATATTTCTAACCTGTCAACATCTCTGTGTGTATCATTATAAATAACTAATGCATTTCTGTACAATCTTTTTGCTTCTTTACACTAAGAATCAAACCATTTACTGCTATCTTCTACTTCATATTTTTCAATGAATAAGAGAGTCTTCCTGAATTTTAAAGCATTTTAATGAAATCAATAACTAAAAGGTTTAGCTGACACACGCATAAATTAAAACGCACATATTTCTTCAAAAAACAAAAATAACAACAAAATTATGCATATTGTGACAGCTAACAACATTATTTCGTTACGTTAAAAAGATCGTTATTTCTTCCATAGGATGAGATCTTTCTAAGCTTTGTATACTTCATATAATTCATAAGTAAGTGTGTGGGGGTTGTGTGTCAGCTGCAAAAAAATGTTGATCCGTACTTCACTCTATTGGGTTTTTTTTACAAAAAAGAAAAAAAATCTAGTTCCACGAGAGGATTGAAATCAGCACGTTAATGTTAAAAATTGAATATTGTTTAAGACGAAATAAGGGGCATATTACACGCTTAAATAATTAAATAATCCCTTATTAACAAACTCAATTAAACCAATTATGCAATCATATAGATCCGTTGTTTTCATTTCTTCATAGAGATCACCTTTGTTATTTCAAATTTCAACGTGTTACTAGCATCTGAAATATACACTAGATATATAAACATATAGCTATTCTGTCAAAAGATTATGCTTAAGGCAGAGGAAAGAGAAATATTGGGAATGTTGTAACAGCGGGGTTACTAAAATGTATTTCAGGTGACTTATAACGTGATTCATAAATAAAAAAAACAAGCGTGAAGTGTGCTCTACAAACTGACATCCCTCAATAATCAATAAATTATGCAATCACTGTGATCATATTAACGTTTATTGCCACCTGTAATTATTGGAAAGTCGCAAACCATTTACTGCTGAAAGGTATTCATCAATATTGATAAAGCGATTAAAAGGGAACACTTTAAACCAGTGTATAAATAAATCGTTTTTAAACTTAATGACCTTATTTGATATATTCATAGAAAGGAATCAGCTTTTTGATATTATATGATTTGTTTAGGATTGATCATAAACTAGCCAAATGCTTATATTTGTCTTCAAAATATTTTACATTAAAAAAAGGAAATATCTTAAATGTGTTTTGTTAAATTTATCTTTATGAATTGAAATTAAAAAACTAGCAAAAGTGATGACGCATGTTAAAGTCAATGATTCCGGTTCACAATTGGAATGTACGCGGAATATCTTGGACAAACGGGAGTACCACATACTGACGAAAATGTGGTAGGAAGACGAAACCGGCGGTTTTCGTGGACAGGCTATCGGCAATTTTAAGTTTTTAATAAACCGTCGAGCTACACATACCAGCTGTAGTGTGTCCAAAGGCATTTACAAAATAGTTCAACTATTGGGGAGTTCCAGGGAAGGATCTTGAGAAATGTTGTTTTTACAAGTAAGTAAGTGGTCAAGACGTTTGTTTCTTTCATACTTTAAAGGTGCTGGCAATTTACCCGACTAAATGGGTTATATTTTTGGAATTTATTAAGTCATTTGTACTATTGTACTTCTGTACATAATGCGACTACTATGAAAGACATTTTGTCGGCGTTTTTTTCAAAATGTGTTCAATATGTGGTATGCCATAGTGTATTGAACCTTTTTGTCTTTGTTCAGACTGAAAATTACATTAGAACTAATTATATGTTTTACAGCCGAATGTCGTTTGATTTCACCCTGACCTCCGCTAAAATTAACAGTAAAGAAATGAATATAGACAGAATTTTCATTGGTCACACTTAAAAACTAATAGCCTGTTCGATTGATACTTTAGAAGAGCTTCCGTTAAAGGTAGAGGTCTGCTCGATTGCGCGATGGAAAGAAGTATTGGAAAAAAATATAAGTTAGAATAAATATAAAAACACAATAATGTCATTTTCTAGATATTTCTAACAGCTTTTCAATAAATATATGAAATTAAATATGACAGATCGCCTTTTTGATACTTTTGCGTTCGATTGGGTTTCTCTTCTAAGCTGTTCTAGTCATTATATTCTCTTCTCCTACCGGGCATAAGACGATTGAAACGAACTTTCGGCTGATTAACAGTTGCAAAATTCTCCGTGGAATTAGTGTACAGTATCTACTAAATCTTTGTTTTATTATAAATTCCTATTTAAATGAAATTCCATTTTGATTAAAAGTAATATCGTTTAAATCTAAGATGACAATGAATGGGGAAAAACATTGCGGGTAAAAATGATCTGAAATAAAACTATTGAGGACGAAACAAAGTGATCCCTCGGAAGCATTAATCACAACAAAATTACAAGAAAATAGCAGACTCGGTTTGATTGAGTCTGTACATGAGGGAAAATGAATACGTGCAACATCCTCCCCGCCCCCTAGCAACGGCTTGAGCGGTACTCAATTTTCAACACTTAAGAGTGCTGGCATCATTGATCCCGAAGGATTCAATAAAGTGAATTGGTATTTCAAATATTGATGAAAACTTTATATTAAATGTATCATTTGGATATTCTTAAAACTATTTCTTGAACGAAAAAATATTGATCAAGTTCAAAAAGATTTAGTATGAACATTTTGACGATAAATAGTAATATTTTTTCTAGAACAATTCATTATCTCCTATATAAATATATGAAATACTGTATCTTACACTTGCAAACAATATAAATGTTTGTTGTTATGTGTGATACAAAAAAACTATCAACGTGGTTATTTATTTTATTACAGACTTTCAAATACAGACTTATTCACTTAACAATTGAAATATATGTCAAATTGATTTTTAAAAAATGTTAAAAGTTATCAAACAGGTAATCGGTGTAACAATGCATTATTCTACTGACTTATATATTTATTACTTAAAAAGTAATTTTAAAAGTTAAACGCACTCTTCTGAAACAAGATATATCTAATATATTTATTTTTTGCACAACTGAACACATAGTCATGTGATAACTGCATCGATGCATACATTTGTCACTGACCATCGGCGATTAAGTTACAGGTGACATGATAAAATGATTGCATTGTTAGTAAATAGTTAATACGAAATGTAGGGTGGATAACGGGAATTGCGGTTATGGAATAACATGGATTGTAATTATATATACATGTAATGAAATGGACCACGTAAAAACGATACCATTTCAATGGTTTTATCAATAACTTCAACAAAAATGTGATACAGGCTCCCGAAGATTAGTAACAAATGACATAGACACTTACTACAAGATACCTACTCTATGACACTGACAGTAAAAACTAATGCATTTAATATCAAAACAAACTTTTGCATTGAAAAAAGACCTTCAAAAACCAAAGAATACTTAACTATTTCCATTTTACATTAACATATTAAAATAGAATGTGTGTATATTTGAGGAATATCGAGGTAAAAAAGACTAATAGATAGGTACCAATGGCAGATTTGATACGAACAAGTTTGTCTGTAAGAGATAATGGACAATCATCTCTTACGCCCTCGTTCAAGCTTTAACTCCAATCAATTATTGTAAAGGACATAGAATAAATGGATCATCAGCAACATTTCACAGCTACCGCACAACACTTGACACCGGTGGTTACATACTAAATCAACAGTAAGAAGATACCAGCTTTAAAACCAAAATACAACAGCATTATTTACAAAGATCAAAACAGTGTTCATAGGACATCTGCACAATTACTTAAGGCAGTTTTTCCATTCTTTTGCATAGAATATCGTGTCATATTTCTTAGGTTTTTTTGTTCTGCTAACAGATTTTGTTTAGCATTAAAATGAATGGTTTTATATGTGTTCACAACTGATGTGACATTCAAAAGCCTTTCGTTGTTCTATTAGGTACAGGCATAATTTGAGAAGGGTCTTTCTTTTTATTATTTGTTCGACTTTGTATATTGTCTTCAACGCAAGAAAATTGGTATAACATCAGAAAATTATTAACAAACATAGGAAGAGTTATTGCCAGGAATATAACTGCATATATTGCCAAAATTGCTGCAACAAGACGACCGGCTCCAGTTTTATTGCAATATCACCATACCCTACTGTTGTTAGGGTTATTATTGCCCAGTACCAGGCCTCAGGTATAGAGTCTATAGTTTCTCTGTCCTCTATAAAGTAAATCAAACAAGCCGCCGTACTAACCCCAATCATAACCAGTAACACAAGCAATGTCATATCCCGTCCATTTTGACGAATAGAGAATGTAAGTACACGGCTGGCACGTACATTCCTCACAATACGGAATAGCCTCATTACCCGGAAAATTTGTAGATAGTTAATGAATCGTATCCAACTGATGTTATATCTGTGCTCCCTTTCAAAATTGATCACAGTGAGATGGACATAAAAACCTGCAACTGCTAAGATGTCAATAAGATTTGTTATTGATTGAATGAAAATTATAAGGGAAGGACACGTGCCCAATCGGAGTAACAAATCTGTGGTGAAGAAAGCGGCTGTAATCATCTCCAGAACGTCAAATACGAAGTACGGTACCCTCTTTGACGGTAGCGTCACGTTTGTTCTATGTGTTGTTAGTTCCCCATCAACATAAATTTCATGAGTCTGTTCCCATGACAGATTGTCGTCTACTAAATCGTTATTGTCTTTGTAGACAGATTCCGAACAATCAGGGTCGCCTAGTTTAGTCCTGGCTTCTTCAGCATATTGATGGTCTGAGTGTTCAAGGAACTCTAGAAGCTCACACTTACTCAGCTTGCGCTGGAAGGCCGGTACTGTACTAAAACCGAGTGTCATTATACAAACAAGTACCATGGTGAACACCAGAGAGAGGTATATCTGGAAAATATTTAAAAATTATAAAAGGGTATAAAGCTATGTCTAATGGAATATTTCATGAAATGTGTTACAGAAAAACTATGTTGTTTCAATAAGTTTGTGGTCATTTTATTGTAACAGAAAATGTCTCTGTGTCGTTTGCTTTAAAGTATGTTAATGTATATAAACTGTAATATTTCTCAAGTTTCTAACACTAAATTGAATAAATTGATTATCTATAAGCAGCAGATATATATTTTGAAAACGACTTTGAAACCAACTGTCATCAAGTATTAACAAAGATGGCAATGTTATATAAAATTACCAGATACTATCTATATTCTATATATACAAAATCATATTTGATTCTTCAAATTCCGTTCAAAGTTGAACATCGGAAAAAAGAACAAAACAAAAAAGAAACTATTGCGTTATTGTTTGTTATCAAGGGCATGAAATAACATTAAACATTAAATGTGTCGAAACATGTTAAACCTCTGTAGGCATTAAAATTTCATTGAACGTTTTGCCTACTTTTGAATAATTTAGATTAATTATGTTTTGATCAAACATGAATCAGTTTTAAATCATGCTATTGATTTTCGTTACATTTTATATCAATTTTATCAATTTCTGTTATCATTATATCTTTTATGATTTATATTGAAAATGTCTGGTGAACATATACAACCTGGAAATCTTTGTTGCAGCAATAACGAACTAATAGATATTAACAAAATGTAAATTTATATAATATTACAGTTAAAGAATAATTTGTTTAAAAATATTAATTAACATATAATGCTGAAAGCGAATAACAGCATTTTGATATAAGCAATAAACCATTTACTTATAGTGCAATTCATTTAGGTCTGATATTTGAATGTCAATATAATTCAAACTTTTCAGCGTGAAATGTCATTTGTATCTCCAAAGGGAAAAAGTAAATTGTATTGAATGTGAGATATTCATCAGCAAGGCAAAGTCAAACAGTTCATTGGCATAAACATTTAACATATAAATATTAAGGATGGCAGTTTCAGTCTACATATACATTGTAGATGTATTAATTTGAAAAGAAATACAAGTTCAAAACAAATTTCTTCTTGACAGAATACTAGAAACTATTCATTTATTAAAAGATAAAAGGATACATTTAGCAAATTTTATCATCAATTTTATTAAAATCAGCTCCTAATTTAAGCTACGCATTGGGATTTGACGACCACCAATAGGTTGTCACCTTCTTGTGACTTTTAAAACAGCCAATCATTGGCGAGCTGTCACGATTTTGAAAGTGATGAGGTTCTTATTTTGACCGCTGGAAAATCAATACTGAGTAGGTAATGTTCACTATTTCGAGAACAAACATGGAATTTTCAATAAAGCCGGCAGGTACACTTTAAAAACAATCGTGCCCATAAAAAATTTAGTATATTTTTCAAGTTTATTTGAAACATTTTTTTTCTTACAAAATTCAACATATTTTTTTACTTCCACGGACAACGATATTTTGATACTTCGTCATTGTATAACAATCGACAAAGGACAAAAATCGAATAACAGACAGGGAAAAAAAACAAATGAAAAACGGGTGACTGTCAATTCCATGTTACCTTGCAGGACTGGACATAAACGCATTCGCTGGCGATAATTATGAGCAGTACATGCTGATATATTGCACCTATAAAATGGAAGAATCTACTTGATTATTGACGGCAAAATTACACGATAACGCTTGTAGATTATATCATTTGATCACATGGCAATTAAATTTGTTAAAAGGAAAAATAATTGAGGAATAAGTTTGTTTATTTGCAGGAAATATTGGTCTGATTATTCTATTAAATATTGATTGCAACAAGTTATGTTATGTATAAGTTTAACATTCAAATATATAATTGTTTCAGTCCTTGATACATCAAATAATAATTCAGACCTTTTGAACATAGATTGATTCCCTTTCTAATAACATTTTTTTGATGCCTTCAACAAGAGGCATTCGGACACGTTTTGGTATAGTAGCATATTTTGTTGTATTTCCATTTAATTTAAAATCGCACTGAAAATAATAGAATACGCAATCAATACTTCTTGTTAAATATTTCATTCTATGACAAAATTATTTTGTAACTGAAACGGATTACCATGCCATCTCTCTCTCTAATGAAATGTAAAATCAAGGCACCACATGCGTTAATAAAGCCCGTCTATTAAACAATGCACATTTTAAAAAAATGTGTTCTGTATTCATTGTATCCATGTAAAACAGCGCCTTCTTGAATTTTAAAACATTTAATGATATAAATCACTGTTTAGTTGGCACAAGCATAAATTAAAACACATATTTCTTCGGAAAACAAAAATAACAGCACAATCATACATGTTGTGACAGCTAACAACATAATTTCGTTACTTTAAAAAGACTTTTATTGCTTCCGAAGGATAAGCTCTTTTCCAGCTTTGTATACTTTATAAAAGTGTGTGGGTTTGTGTATTCTGCAAAGAAATGTTGATCCGTACTTCAATTTAGTGTTTCTTTTTCTTTTCTAAATCTAGTTCTTCGAGAGGATTTAATTCAGCACGTTTATTAAAAATTGAATATTGCTTATGACGGATCAAGTGGCATATAACACGTTTAAATCATCTCTCATTAAAAGACTCAATCAAATCAAATATGCAATCATACTATCTTTATATTTTCCAAAAGATCACATTTTTCCAAATTTCAATGTGTAACTAGCATCTGACGCAAGAAATATACACTAGATATATAAACATATAGATAAAGCTTCAGGCAGAGAAAAGAGAAACATTGGCAATGATATAACAGCGGGGTAACAAAAATAATGTCAGGTGACTTTCAACGTGATTCAGATAAGAAAAGAAACAAGCGTGAGATAAGTTCTTACTGCCTGTACATACCAACTGAAATCCTTCAATAATCAACTTATACAATCACTGTTGATCATGTTCGCGTTAATTGCCACCTGTAATTATTGGAAATTTTCAAACCATTTATAACTAAAAGGTATTCATAAATATTGATACAGCGATTGAAAGGGAAGACATTAAACCAGTGTATAAATAAATCGTTTTTGAACTTAATGACCTTATTTGATATATTCATAGAAAGGAATCAGCTATTTGATATCATATATGTCTTGTTTAGGATTGATCATAAACTAGCCAAATGTTTATATTTGTCTTCAAAATATTTTATATTAAAAAAAGTAAATATCTTGAATGTGTTTTGTTAAATTTATGTTTATGAACTGAAATTAAGAAACTAACAAAAGTGATGACGCATGTTAAAGTCAATGTTTCCAGTTCACAATTGGAATGTACGCGGAATATCTTGGACAAACGAGAGTACCACATACTGACGAAAATGTGGTAGGAAGACGAAAACGGCGGTTTTCGTGGACAGGCTATCGGCAATTTTAAGTTTTTAATAAACCGGCAAGCTACACATACCAGCTGTAGTGTGTCCAAATGCATTTACAAAATAGTTCAACTATTGGGGAGGTCCAGGGAAAGATCTTGAGAAATGTTGTTTTTACAAGTAAGTAAGTGGTCAAGACGTTTTTTCTTTCATACTTTAAAGGTGCTGGCAATTTACCCGATTAAATGGGTTATAATTTTGGAATTTATTAAGTCATTTGTACTATTGAACTTCTGTACATAATGCGACTACTATCAAGCTTATGAAAGGCATTTTGTCGGAGTTTTTTTCAAAATGTGTTCAATATGTGGTATGCCATAGTGTATTGAACCTTTTTGCCTTTGTTCAGACTGAAAATTACATTAGAACTAATTATATGTTTTACGGCCGAATGTCGTTTGATTAACAGTAAAGAAATGAATATAGACAGAATTTTCATTGGTCATACTTAAAAACTAATAGCCTGTTCGATTGATACTTTAGAAGAGCTTCCGTTAAAGGTAGAGGTCTGCTCATTTGCGCGATGGAAAGAAGTATTGGAAAAAATATAAGTTAGAATAAATATAAAAACACAATAATGTCATTTTCTAGATATTTCTAACAGCTTTTCAATAAATATATGAAATTAAATATGACAGATTGCCTTTTTGATACTTTTGCGTTCGATTGGGTTTCTCTTCTAAGCTGTTCTCTTCTCCTACCTGGCATAAGACGATTGAAACGAACTTTCGGCTAATTAACAGTTTCAAAATTCTCCGTGGAATTAGTGTACAGTATCTACTAAATCTTTGCTTTATTATAAATTCCTATTTAAGTGAAATTCCATTTTGATTAAAAATAATATCGTTTAAATCTAAGATGACAATAAATGGGGAAAAATTGCAGGTAAAAATGATCTGAAATAAAACAATTGAGGACGAACCAAAGTGATCCCTTGGAAGCATTAATCTCAACAAAATTACAAGAAAATAGCAGACTCGGTTTGATTGAGTCTGTACATGAGGGAAAATGAATACGTGCAACATTCTCCCCGCCCCTAGCACCTGCTTGAGCGGTACTCAATTTTCAACACTTAAGAGTGCTTGCATCAATGATCCCGAAGGGTTCAATAAAGTTAATTAATATTTCAAATATTGATGAAAACTATATATTAAATGTATCATTTGGATATTCTTAAATATATTTTTTGAAAGAAAAAATATTGATCAAGTTCAAAAAGATTTATTATGAACTTTTTTATGATAAATAGTAATATTTTTTTCTAGAACAATTAATTATCTCCTATATAAATATATGAAATACTGTATCTCACACTTTCCAACAATATAAATGTTTGTTGTTATGTGTGATACAATAAAACTATCAACGTGGTTATTTATTGTATTACAGAATTTCAATTACAGACTTATTCAAAAGTAATTAAACAAAAATGTCAAAAATTATCAAATAGGTAATAGGTGTAATAATGCATATTCTACTGACTTATATATTTATTACTTACAAAATAATTTAAAAAGTTAAACGCACTCTTCGAAACAAGATATATCTAATATATTTATATTTTCACAACTGAACACATAGCCATGTGATAATTGCATCGATGCATACATTTGTCACTGACCATCGGCGATTAAGTTACAGGTGACATGATAGAATAATGGCATTGTTGGTAAATAGTTAATACGAAATGTAGGGTGGATAATGGGAATTGCGGTTATGGAGTAACATGGATTGTAATTATATATACATGTAATGAAATTGACCACGTAAAAAAACGATACAATTTCAATGGTTTTATCAATAAATTCAACAAAATGTGATACAGGCTCCCGAAGATTAGTAACAAATCACATAGACACTTACTACAAGATACCTACTCTATGACACTGACAGTAAAAACTAATGCATTTAATATCAAAACAAACATTTGCATTGAAAAAAGACCTTCAAAAACCATAGAATACTAAACTATTTCCATTTTACATTTACACATTAAAATAAGAATGTGTGTATATGTGAGGTATATCGAGGTAAAAAAAGACTAATAGATAGGTACCAATAGCAGATTTGATACGAACAAGTTTGTCTGTAAGAGATAATGGACAATCATCTCTTACGCCCTCGTTCAAGCTTTAACTGCAATCAATTATTGCAAAGGACATACAATAAATGGACCATTAGCAACACTTCACAGCTGCCGCACAACACTTGACACCAGTGGTTACATACTAAATCAACAGTAAGATGATACCAGCTTTAAAACCAAAATACAACAGAATATTTACAAAGATCAAAACAGTGTTCATAGGACATCTGCACAATTACTTAAGGCCGTTTTTCCATTCTTTTGCATAGAATATCGTGTCATATTTCTTAGTTTTTTTTGTTCTGCTAACAGATTTTGTTTAGCATTAAAATGAATGGTTTTATATGTGTTCACAACTGATGTGACACTCAAAAGCCTTTCGTTGTTATATTAGGTATAGGCATTATTTGAGAAGGGTCTTTCTTTTTATTATTTGTTCGGCTTTGTATATTGTCTTCAACGCAAGAAAATTGGTATAACATAAGAAAATTATTAACAAACATAGGAAGAGTTATTTCCAGGAAAATAACTGCACATATTGCCAAAATTGCTGCAACAAGACGACGGGCTCCAGTTTTTATTGCAATATCACGATACCCTACTGTTGTTAGGGTTATTATTGCCCAGTACCAGGCCTCGGGTATAGAGTCTATAGTTTCTCTGTCCTCTATAAAGTAAATCAAACAAGCCGCCGTACTAACCCCTACTGTTGTTAAGTCTTTAGTTTCTGAAAATGAAGACCACATTTATTATAACACGACGCTTAACCAATAATTATTCATATCTGTTTGATGAAATGACTTTGATAACAGAAATTGAAAGACGGATCAATACGTTTTCTGGGAATATCAAATGTGTTTTGTTCGATTTTTAAAAAGAAATAGATAACAATATTTACGAAATACAATATACAGTTACGAATATAGATATATAATGTGTTGCATATTAAGTATCAGCTCTGATAAAAAAAAATCTTATAAATTTCCATGCGTTCATTTACACTGCTTTGTTCAAATAAATATTACGGTTATTTCGTTGATCGGTAGGTAACCGTGGTGACATAGTTCACAGCATTATAGCGGTGAGAAAGAAATATCGATTTTAAGTAAAAATACAGCATCAGAATCAACTAAGGAAATTATTTATTATCTTTATTAACAGGAAATCATATGTATATTTTTTTGGACATCAGCAAACATTACCAAATATTGAAAATAGCTAACTTTTAGAAAGAACATAATCATTTTTACAAAATAACAGAACACAATCCACGTAAAGATGTTGTTAAGTTACCGTCAATATAATGCTCAGTGACCTCCTCCCAATAAAGGTCAGAATCTTCAAGGTTATCCTTATTGTCATACAATTATCCTCTATAATCGGGATCATCAAGCTTTGTCTTTGCCTTCTGAGCATACTCGTGCTGTCAGTGTTCAAGGTACACCAGAAGTTCGCATTTGTATAGTTTACGCTGGAAAGCTGGTACTGTACTGAAGACAAGAGTGGAGATACATAACAGGACCATCAGAAAAACCACTACGAGATAAATCTAAGAAATAGAAAAACATGTATTACAATAAAAAGTGATTGTCAAGCCCTAACTACTATTTTAACTTAAAATGGTTCAACATGAAAAAAATTGTTATCAAGTTAATTTAAACATGTCAAATTTTCACTTTCTTCCGAAGAAAATGTCAGACCCCCATGTGTTTTGATTAAGCTGGCGCTACCGTGCATTGCCAGTAGACTGCATTTACCACTGTCGTCAATGGGCAGGCTCAATCAAACCGAGTCCGCAACATTTTCAATTTCTTCTATTTGATACTCAGCAAACTCATGAATGACACAATGGTAACGACCGATTAAACAAATATACGTTTCTATTGTAACCTTTTCTCAGAATGGACTTGTATGATAAATTATTTGAATGATATCAGGTGATATTTCAATAAAGATCATAACATAGTGTTAGCTATATGATTCTCAGATTAAGCACTGTAATTTTCTCTAGATTTAGATACTTCAAGCTAATTGTCTAAAACGTATTTGATAGCATATTATTTACCTAAGTCTTTAGTTTCTGAAAATGAACAGCATATTTATTATACCACGACGCTTAACCAATAATTATTCATATCTGTTTGATGAAATGACTTTGATAACAGAAATTGAAAGACTGATCAATACGTTTTCTGGGAATATCAAATGTGTTTTGTTCGATTTTTAAAAAGAAATTGATTACAATATTTACGAAATACAATATACAGTTACGAACATAGATATATAATGTGTTGCATATTAAGTATCAGCTCTGATAAAAAAATCTTATAAATTTCCATGCGTTCATTTACACTGCTTTGTTCAAATAAATATTACGGTTATTTCGTTGATCGGTAGGTAACCGTGGTGACATAGTTCACAGCATTATAGCGGTGAGAAAGAAATATCGATTTTAAGTAAAAATACAGCATCAGAATCAACTAAGGAAATTATTTATTATCTTTATTAACAGGAAATCATATGTATTTTTTGGACATCAGCAAACATTACCAAATATTGAAAATAGCTAACTTTTAGAAAGAACATAATCATTTTTACAAAATAACAGAACACAATCCACGTAAAAAATCAGTTTGAAATACTGATGTAATCAACAATAAATGTAAAAAACTTGACAGCATTAGAAAAATAATATGGCATTGCAAATCTTCGTTTTCTTTGAAATATATAAGTAAAGATCTTAAAATAAAAATTTGCATTTTACAACAACAGTAAAAGGTGGATATTCAAGTGTTTTCTTTAAAGAAAACGGATTTATTTTTATCGAGTGGTATGAAAAGAAATATTTCACGAGTGGCGGTGGCCACTAGTGAAATATGATAAATTTGATACCAAAAGATGAAAATAAATCGTGTATTAAAATTTTATAAAAAAAAAACTTGAATTTTCTGCTTATTATATACATTTTCGTTTTTGAAATTAGACTAAAATTTGAAAATTTTCCCTTTAAATTTTGTGTTTTGGCTGAATTTAGAAGGAAGAAGTTCGGCAAGACACCAGTGAAAGTACGGAAAATATGTTTTATTGCAGTAAAAAATTGTTTTGTGACAGTGAAAATACGGAAAATGAAACAATACGCATTTTATTTCATCAAAATTTGGCACATAATGAATTGTTCTAGAACAAAACATTATTATTCTTCATCTTAAAATGTTCATACAAAATCACTTAGAACATGTAGAACTTTATCAACATTTTTCTTTCTTTCAAGCAATATTTTATAAGAATATCCAAATGATACATTTATATAGGTTTTATCAATATTTGAAATACTTATAGAATATGTGCCCATTGTAGACCAATTCACTTTAAATGTATAAATAATGACAAGGCAAAGAGGTTAAATCTGATCATTACTTAAAAGTAAGCTATGCAACGAAGTAACTAAATCCATTATATCATGAAACATATAATTAGTTCTAATGTAATTTTCAGTCAGAACAAAGACAAAAATGGTTGAATACAATATGGCATAGCACATACTGAACACATTTTGAAAACTGGGACAGGACAAAAGGGTTATAGATAAAGCAAAAACCGACAAAATGTCTTTCTTAAGCTTGATAGCAGTTGCATAATCTACAAAAGTACAATAGTACTACAAAATACGTTTTATTGCAGTAAAAAATTGTTTTGTGACAGTGAAAATACGGAAAATGAAACAATACGCATTTTATTTCATCAAAATTTGGCACATAATGAATTGTTCTAGAACAAAACATTATTATTCTTCATCTTAAAATGTTCATACAAAATCACTTAGAACATGTAGAACTTTATCAACATTTTTCTTTCTTTCAAGCAATATTTTATAAGAATATCCAAATGATACATTTATATAGGTTTTATCAATATTTGAAATACTTATAGAATATGTGCCCATTGTAGACCAATTCACTTTAAATGTATAAATAATGACAAGGCAAAGAGGTTAAATCTGATCATTACTTAAAAGTAAGCTATGCAACGAAGTAACTAAATCCATTATATCATGAAACATATAATTAGTTCTAATGTAATTTTCAGTCAGAACAAAGACAACAATGGTTGAATACAATATGGCATAGCACATACTGAACACATTTTGAAAACTGGGACAGGACAAAAGGGTTATAGATAAAGCAAAAACCGACAAAATGTCTTTCTTAAGCTTGATAGCAGTTGCATAATCTACAAAAGTACAATAGTACTACAAAATACTTTATAATTTCAAAACATTCACCCATTTTAGTCGGGTAAACACCTTTAAAGTATGAAAGAAACGTGTTGACCACTTACTTACTTGTAAAAACAACATTTTTCAAGATCTGTCTCTGGATCTGTGTCTTCAATAGTTTAACTCTTTTCTAAATGCCTTTGGACACACTACAGCTGGTATGTGTAGCTCGCCGGTTTGTTAGAAACTTTAAATTGCTGATGACCTGTCCACGAAAAGCACGAAATGATCAACAGTGATTGCAAAAGTTATTGATTATTGAAGGAGTTAAGTTGATATGTACAAGCAGTAAGAACATGTATCACGCTTGTTTCTTTTATATCTGATCACGTTAAAAGTCACCTGACATATTTTTTCGTAATCCCGCGGTTACAACATTGCCAATTTTTCACTTTACTGTGCCTGCGGTATTATCTTTTTACAGAATGTCTATATGTTTATATATCTAGTGTATATTTCATATGTCAGATGCTAGTAACACCTTGAAATTTGTAATGAAAGGTAATCCCTCGGAAGAACTGTAGACAACAAATCTAAATGATTGCATATTTAGTTTGATTGAAACAGTTAATGAGATATAATTTAAACGTGTATTATGCTCCTAGTGCCGTCTCAGGCAATATTCAGTCTTCAGCATTAACGTTCTAATTAAATCCTCTCGAAAAACTAGATTCTTTTTTTAAAACAATAAAATGAAGTGTGGATCAACATTTATTGCAGATGACACACAGTCCCAAAATACTTACTTTTATTAATTATACTTACAAAATTATGTTGTTGGCTGTCACAATATGTATAATTTTGTTGTTATCTTGTCTTCTGAAGAAATATGAGCCGCGTAATGACAAAACCAACATAGTGCATTTGTGATCAGCATGGATCCAGACCAGCATGCGCATCTGCGCAGTCTTGTCAGGATCCATGCTGTATGCTTACCAACTCTTTTACAAGTAGAGAAACTGATAGCAAACAGCATGGATCCTAATTAGACTGCGCGGATGCACAGGCTGGTCTGGATCCATGCTGGTCGCAAACCCATTATGTCGGTTTTGTCATGGCACGGCTCATATGTGTTTTAATTTATGCGTGTGCCAACTTAACTTATTGGTAATTGATTTCATTAAAATGCTTTAAAATTAAGGTAGACGCTCTTATATATGGATAAAATAAAAAAAACAGAACACAGAACAAAAAAATGCATTGATTATTACCGCATGCGGTGCTCTTGGTTTACATTCCCCAAGAGAAAGAGAGAGAGAGAGAGAGATGTCATTACAATCCGTTTCAGCTACAAACTATTTTGCATAGAATGAAATATTTAACAAGAAGTATTGATTGCGTATTCTATTAATTTCCGTGCGATTTAAAATTAAATAGGAATTCAACGCATTATGTACGGATTGTCAAAATTTAGAATAATATATCAAAATGTAAATTATACCAAAATGTGTACGAACGCTATTTTATTGAAGGCATAAAAGAAAAAATGTTATAAATCCCTATCTTTGTTCAAAATGTTTAATATAATAATCAGACCAATATTTCTTGCAAATAAACGAACTTATTGCTCAGTTACTTCTCTTTTTAACCAATTTAATTGCCATTTGATTAAATGATCAAATAAATTAGCATTATCGTGTAATTTCAACGTCAATAATCAAATAGTTTCTTCAACACGTGCAATATATCAGGATGCAATGTTATAATCATCGCAACCAAATGCGTGTCAGGTAAAATTGAATTGACATTTCCCTTCTTTCGCTTTTTCTTGTCTGATTTTTTCCCGTTTTTGTTTTTTATTACATACTTTTTGGTGGTTTATAGAAATATATCAGTGATATAAAACTGGTAATTTCACTGTTTAAAACAGTGAGATTACCACTTTGATAATTCCACTGTTTTGAATTTTAGCCCCTTACGTTGTTTCAGTAATATACAAGCGTGCACAGTACTGGGTACCAACTTAATGACGTGACGTCGTAAATGACGTCACGTTGTATTATTATTTGGCGCGCATTAAATTCAGTATAAGGTTTAATGTCTTTTTAAAACGTTTCTTTGCATGTAATAAAAAGAACATTTGTTTAGTTTAGTGTAAGATTGAAATATATTTCACCTTGTGAACACCAAAAGTTCATATTTTACTCGTGGCTGCGCCACTCGTGAAATATACCTTTTGGTGCTCAATCGGTGAAATATATTTCGATCTTACACTGAACTAAACAAATATCCTCTATATAACGATTGTTATACAATGAAACAAAATAGATAGCAGGACTCAGAAAATTTCGGTTAACTTAGGATTCGGGTTAAATGGCGATCAGATTTCTCGAATTTATCTTATTTTTTGTCTTGACCTTTGTTGCCTTTTTATGCATAATCTGCTATTGTTAGTTAATATAGTGGATGAAATATTGTCACTAACAACCTTTCTTAATAAATATCTTAATCTATATACAATTCCTTAAGAAAAGAAATTTCTAAAATTATAATTCTAGCGTTATCGATAAAGTTTCAAAATATTATAGAGTCTCGTTGCAGAAAATAGTTAATATTCGATTATATAGTTTTAATAGCTATAAATATCCGATGAATTAAAGATAATAGCAAAGGCATTCGGATATAAACCGTGGCCGTGACCCCAGCAGGATACAAACCCAGTACTTACTACGCAACCGCTTTAAATATTTATCCTTATTTTAAGCTATAACGTATTATACTATTCGGGTTTGTTATTTGCTAATTTTTCAGCCAATGTTATATTAATTTTAAAAACCAACATTGAATTAAACTTTTTCTGCTCTGTTTGTCATGGACTGAATTTAATTCTATTGGTTATAAAATATACCCTTAAGACTCTGTTGATAAAGAATTATTATTTTAAGACTCTGTTGATAAAGAATTATTATTTTCTTCAAACAGCGATAAATTATATATTGCATGTATTACATAAACACGGGGGAGAAAGTGATACACGAGAGATGGAGTTCTTATGATAACTTGTCAAAGAGTTCTTGTGATAACTGTCAAGGAGTTCGTCGGAAAACTATTGTATATACTGCAAAAACTCTCGTCAAAAATGGTAATCCCTCCTGTAAAACATATTTGGAATTGATTTATGCTATGAAGGTCCATAAGTCTGTAAATAATTATTGAATAAGTTATTTACAAAACAAAAAACAAACCTTTTGATTCTGAAATTACACCATATTTTTAGAATCAGAGTAAGCATTACATTAGTAATGTCTACTATAACAGTCTTCAATACGTTCCATAATTTACCAAACACGATGCTTTGTTACACTTATTGATTTATGGACTTAAATATTTCACGCATGTATATATATTTTTTTATAAAATTCAGGTATAGATGTGGATTTTGCCTTTCATAACGTACGGTAAATCATTCAATATGAGCAAATTCGTGTTGTTAATAAATTATATAATCATACATTATTTTGATAATTGACTCGAATTACATTCCTAATGTATACCACTTAATTAATTCCCCTTAGTTATATGCATAGATATACATGTAAAACAATTCCAGAGAGGAGGATAATTTATACGATGTCGATATTTTGCACTTTTGAAGTAACGACTATTGATGCATAAATTTCTACCAATGGAAATGTCAGCAATAATAAACGAGAATAAACACTCGTATTGGTTTCACTAACGATTTTAACATTTGAACAAGATACGCACGCTGAAAATACATTGGGTTATACTAAAAAAGAGCATACGGATTAAACTTTGGAGACAATTTTATTTTTATCACTTGTTTTTTTTTTGCAATTTTCGGTAATTGTGAAATATGACGCGTGTTAAAATCAATTTGTCTGGAACTCATTTTGAATTTGATCGTGAAATTTTAGAAAATAGAGAAAGAAGCAGACTCGTTGAAATGTGTGATGAGGCTGACAAAAATGCTGCGCCAATGGAGTTTTTTGTTAACCGACCTTCGGATTGCTTTGTAGCAGTACTAAGTTTTTACCAGACTGGCGAATTGCATATGCCAGCAACGGTGTGTCCAAAAGCGTTCAAAAAGGAGCTGATATACTGGGGAGTCTCAGAAACAGAATTAGACAAGTGCTGCCGATACAGGTAATTATAAGCAATATGAACTTTTGTAAGCAATTTTAAACAAGATTTTAGAAAAAATCTTTTTTAACTACGGCGATCCAAGACGTATGATTTGTTTAGTTTAAAAGCAAATTTTCTCAGTGTTCCAAATTTATCATTCCAGTTTGTATCAATTTTGTCCCACGTGTTAAATTGTTCATTTAATGTGAGATATTATATTTGAGTGGTAGTGCACTTATGCTAAGTTACGAATGTCTTATGAATTTGCTCAATAAAACGTAAAATGTTAAATACGTTTTAGATATATTTTACTTTACACAAGGTATATGCCTTCTTTCCTATATTAAATGATTCACAGAAATGCAGTTGCTGCTCATGTTCTAGTTTCTAAGGGCAACAGTGATAATTTTCTGATATTGATCCACACTGTATCAACTTATATAAACCATTATATATATTTTTCAATTGTTTTTACGGTATGAATCGAGACAAATACAAAACAAATTGAGCACAATAATTTTTATATTCCAATTTCAGATACTTTTCATTTTTCGATACTCTTGATACGCATGAAAAGTTTCGCCAGGCGACGTACAATCAGGCAATAAGTGATGGTATGCATATACCTCCTGATAAAGGGAGAAAGATAAAGTGTTTAAGACGTAAATTGTGGCGAGTGATCGATTTCAAAGAAAGAACTGTAATAGCAAAGGTATTCTATACTTTTGAACTTAAACTATAACTTGAGCAAAACCTTTTCTCTTCACTAAACACAACACACTACCTTTATTTATTTGTTTATACTAAAATAATTAACATCATTTACAGAAACGATTACCAAAAAATATAATTTTGTGCCAAACCTAACATATTTGGGTGATACTTGTTCAACAAATGGAAGTTATCACTAATTTCAAAAGACACTATCCATTTATTACATTATATCTATGTTCTCTTTTGATGTTACTTCAAATTCAACTTTTCTAATCGATGGGTTTGCCAATATTAGCACATAAATTTGAAATCTGAAGTTGTAATAATAGTCCGGATATTGAGCTCGTAAAGTCAGGTAAACGAATTTCTGGTGTTCGGCAACACAACAACTAATTGGATATATTAAGTCATCCTTATTATCGGAATACTGAATTTTTAAACTTTAATTTGGAAAACCGTACTGATGTATAAAAACAAGTATTGAAAATACCTGAAGGATGACATTGTTTAAACCAATAAAAGTAAACCGTTTATTGATTTCCATTGTAGTTTCCAATATTTATGGACTCTAAACTTGGTAGTCAGCAACTCACAAAGAGATAATATTTAACAACATATAAAGTATCAAAATATGCAAAACTGGTATGCGGAACAGAAAGTCTCTCGAAAATTAGAATTTTTTAAAGAACTCTAAATTTTTTAGTGTTATGTTAAGTATTTTAATAAAATTGGCAATGAGAAACATTCATTAGGAAATCCTTATCAATATTTAGATTTTCTGCTTATAGGTAAGCTAAACTCGAAATCACTTATTATTTGTTCCGTTTTGATTCGGATTTCTTAAGAAAGCTTCATTTAGCCATGCAGTCAAACTGTCCTTTACAGATAAGCATTACATCTATACGAAGTATCAAAATATCTTTGTCCGTGGAAGATATTTTTTGTGTGTTTTGAACATGTATTTGTTTACAAATGTAAACATATAATGCAATCTAAATGTAACAATGTATATCTAAACTTAAACTCCCGTCCTTAATATCTACTTGTAGAATGTTTATGCAAATGAACTGATTGACATTATTTTCCTGATGAATATTTCAAATTCATTATAATTTACATTTTCCCTTTGGAGATAAAATATGACATTTCATGTTTGATAGTTTATATTATATTAACCTTCAAATATCAGACCTAAATGAATTGCACTATAAGGAAATGTTTTATTGTTTATATCGATATCGAGATTCAGCTTTTCGCTTTCAGCATTATATTTTAGTCAATATAATAAAAATATATTTATTATTTTTCTGTCATATAATATAAATTTTCATTTTGTCAATATCTGTTAGTTCGTGTAATGATATCTCTTTATTGCCGCAATAAATATTTCCTCGCTGTAAATGGTCAACAGAAATTTTCAATATAAAGATCATAAAAAACATAATAATACTAGTAACAGACATTGAAAAATAAGATGTAACGAAAATCAATAGCACGATTTAAAACTGATTCATATTTGATCTAAACATAATTAACTAATTAAGTAATTAATCTAAATTATTAAAACGCAGGCAAAAGAAATCAATGAAATTTTAAATGCCTACAGAGAATTTACAAGTTTCGACATATTTAATTTTTTTTATATTATTTCATTCCCTTGATAACAAAGAATAACAAGTTTATCTTTTTAATTATTCAACACATATCTTTTTTATGTTAGTTTTTCTTTTTTTCCCTTTTTTCTTTTCTTCAATGCACTTTCAACCTTGAACGAAATTTGAAGAATCAAATTAATTTTATGCTTTTGTGTGGATTACTAATTTAATTATGAAAATAATATTTGATAATTTCATAGTGAAAATTATCAAATTAAATTTCACAATTTTCAAAGCAGAGACTACTTTTTTTAAAGATTTTTCCCAATGCGGTACCTCACTTTAATTTATGGTTACATTTCCGACTGATCTAGGACTGCTTAGAGCAAAGCAAAGCTTTAATTGATAAATACATTAAATTTCAAGAGCAGTCACAAAGATAAAACTTTCTTCAATTCATTCCATTTACCGATCACCAAAGCCGTCTCCACTGATTCGATTCCTTAACAGCCTGATAATTACACTTCCTTCATCATGCAAAACTGCTCTTGGTAACATTTGGGCATATTGCAATAACTATAACAGTCATCTGTCCGAAAGATAAGTAAATAACAACGTGTTCGTAAGATTTAAAAGATTTTATATTTTCCAAATTCTTAGCCGCTTCTTTAATGTAAATGAATATGTCAATAATTAATAAGTGTCTTTAACAATTAACAAGTAAATATTCTTTCGTATGATAGATGAAAAATTACTTAATCCAAATGAAATCTCTTCATATCAAGCAAATGTTGTTTCTATCTCCCTTAAAATAAACAACTTTTAAAAATGGCAGTCGATAGATGATGATATGGACTAATATATCCTTCCGCTTTATAACATAATTAAGTTAGACACAGTGAGACTTTTCACCTTTTTTAAATGTTTGTTTTAATTATTTAAACAAGCAATCATTCATGTTTTTGTTTAAAATCAATAATATCATCGCCATTTAACGTTGATTTTAGAAATTATTTGTCAGCTCAAGCATTCTTGTATTTATGAAATTGGTCTAAAATTGAGAATACTAGTGGGGAAAACGTATTTTAATATTCAAGTTAATATTGAGGAAATTCCATTGAAATCTTTCCATATTTAAGCATAAAATAAAAAGAAAATTTGTTTGTTTGTTTTGTAAGATGATAGCAGCTTTAAAATGAAAATACAACTGCATTAATTACTTCTCGTGAGAATAATGTTTTTTATAGTTCACTTAATGAGATGAATATAGAGGATATTGAATAAGTGTACGTTTAACAGTGAATTTTTTGAACGAGTTGAATAAAATAATATTATGTGAGCCTCTGGCGAGCATTATATTATTCTATTGAACGAGTTCAATAAATTTAGTATTAAACTTATACGAATTTAATATTCTATTTATCACATAGTATCGTATACCAAAAATAAAGACCGTTTGAAGTAATAAAAAAGAACCATTTTTCATTGACGCGTCATTAATAACGCTAACATTTAGCGCGTCTTAACGCTATGTTTATATAACGAAAATTACGTCACGAAAATATATACACGGTTGTGCAAAATCATTTTAACGGAGCCGTAAAAGCGGCGTAGGTATGTGATAAAATATCATCTTACACGCAAACAAACACATATTCTCTACATTATTTTCATATTTTGTATATATAAAATACAGATTTGACCTTGTAATTTTATATAGCTTTTCAATTTTTGTTATATACTTGATAATACTTTGTTTCAAAATTATTTAAAGCAACTTATTTGCTGCCTATAGAATATCAATTTATAGTTAGAAACAATAGAAATTATACCGTTTAAATACCTAAACATACTTTAAAGCAAACAACACATTATGAAATCATTGGTGTACAGTTTTAACATTACTTAGCTGTATTATAATGTGCTCCAAAACATTGTACTTTATTATGAAAATAAGTATGTGCTTTGATAACAGAGACAATCTCTGTTACGAAAAATGACCACAAACTTATTGAAACAACAAAGTTTTTTCTGTAACACATTTTATAAAAATATTCCATTAGAGATACCCATAAATAATGTGTAAATATTTTCCAGATATACCTCACTCTGGTGTTCACCATGGTACTTGTTTCTATAATGACACTTGGTTTTAGTACAGTACCGGCCTTCCAGCGAAAGTTGAGTAAGTGCGAGCTTCTAGAGTTCCTTGAACACTCTGAACATCAATATGCCGAAGAAGCCAAGACTAAACTAGGCGACCCTGATTGTTCGGAATCTGTCTACAAAGACAATAGCGATTTAGTAGACGACAAACTGTCATGGGAACAGACTAATGAAATTTATGTTGATGGGAAACTAACAACATATAGAACAAACGTGACGCTACCGTCTAAGAGGGTACCGTACTTCGTCTTTGACGTTCTGGAGTTGATTACATCCGCTTTCTTCACCACAGATTTGTTACTCCGACTGGTAACGTGTCCTTCCCTCAAAATTTTCATTCAGTCAATAACAAATCTTATTGACATCTTGGCAGTTGCAGGTTTCTATGTCCACCTCACTGTGATCAATATTGAAAGGGAGCACAGATATAGCATAAGTTGGATACGATTCATTAACTATCTACAAATTTTCCGGGTAATGAGGCTTTTCCGTATTGTGAGGAATGTACGTGCCAGCCGTGTACTTACATTCTCTTTACGTCAAAATGGACGGGATATGACATTGCTTGTTTTACTGGTAATGATTGAAGTGAGTACGGCGGCGTGTTTGATTTACTTTATAGAGGATAGAGAAACTATAGACTCTATACCTGAGGCCTGGTACTGGGCAATAATAACCCTAACAACAGTAGGGTATGGTGATATAACAATAAAAACTGGAGCCGGTCGTGTTGTTGCAGCAATTTTGGCAATATGTGCAGTTATTTTCCTGGCAATTACTCTTCCTATGTTTGTTAATAATTTTCTTATGTTATACCAATTTTCTTGTGTTGAAGACAATATACAAAGCCGAACAAAAAATAAAAAGAAAGACCCTTCTCAAATTATGCCTGTACCTAATATACCAACGAAAGACTTTTGAATGTCACATCAGTTGTGAACAAATATGAAACAATTCGTTTTTATGCTAAACAATATATGTTAGCAGAACAAAGAAAAACTAAGAAATATGACACGGTAGTTTTATGCAAATGAATGGAAAAAACGGCCTTAAGTACTTGTGCAGATGTTCTATGAACATTGTTTTGATCTGTGTAAATAATGCTGTTGTATTTTGATTTTTAAGTTGCTATCACCTTATTGTTGATAAAGTATGTAACCGCCGGTGTCAAGTGTTGTGCGGCAGCTTTGAAATGTTGCTGATAATCCATTTGTTCGGCTTCCTTTGCAATAATGGATTGCAGTTTAAGCTTGAACGAGGGCGTAAGAGATGATTGTCCAAAACCTCTTACAGACAAAAGTGTTAGATCAAGTGTGCTTTTGGTACCTATCTATTAGTCTTTTTACCTCGCTGTACCTCCCATATACACCATTCTTATTTATTATAACAAATATAAAATGGAAAAATAATTTTACTAATTTAGTTTAGAATTCTACGGTTTTTGAAGGTCTTTTTGCAATTCAAAAGTTTGTTTTGATATTAAATGCATTAGCTTTTATTGTCAGTGTACGGTGGCGCAAAGGTGACATGTGTGTGTTTTTATTTATCTCGTGGCCACGAGATAGCTATGTCGTGGCCACGAGTTACTTAGTCGTGGCCACGAGATACTATGTCGAGGCCACGAGTGAATAAGTCGTGGCCACGAAATAGCTAAGTCGTGGCCACGTGAAAATTAACCAATCAGAATACACTACATATATACTACATGCAACATTTATCTTTGAAAATACTGAAGATATTCACAGTGACTTTGAACTTGTCTTTGGAATCATATTAGAATGTCACTTTCCAATACCAATCAGACAATAATTTTGACTATAGCTCTTTGTTGGGACAATATTGTCAGTTTGTACGTATGACGGCTTGTTAACCTTGTTTACACGATAACATGAGGAGAAGGAATAAGTCCTGGTTTATTTTATTTTTTAGGGACATAAGATAGCCTATAAGGTAAAATCCTTGTCTGATGAATAATTTAGAAGGAATAAGCCATGGTTTATATAACCCAGAAAGATCATTGCACCTGATCAGTAGATGACATCTAATAATTTCAAGGTCATTGGGTCAAAAATCAGGGTCACAGTGACGTTAAATTTAAAATAATTGACAAGTCAATAAGTTGTATAAATGGCACTTTTACAGGCAGGTGACGTAGGGGCATCCTTGTACTATAGCACATGTCTAGTTAATTAGGGAAATTCACATAAATGGTGTAATCCGATTGGTTATTTATCTCGTGGCCACGACTTAGCTATCTCGTGGCCACGACTTACTAACTCGTGGCCACGACATAGTATCTTGTGGCCATGACTTAGTAACTCGTTGCCACGACATAGTATCTCGTGGCCACGACTAAGTTATCTCGTGGCTACGACTTAGTAACTCGTGGCCACTACTTAGTAACTCGTGGCCACGACAAAGTATCTCGTGGCCACGACATAGCTTTCTCGTGGCCACGACTTAGTAACTCGTAGCCGCGACATACTATCTCGTGGCCTAGACATAGTATCATGTTGCCACGACTAAGCTATCTCGTAGCCACGACTTAGTAACTCTTGGCCACGACATAGTATCTCGTGGCCACGAGATAAATAAAAACACACTCATGTCACCTTTGTGCCACCGTATAAGTGTTATAGAGTAGGTATCTTGTAGTAAGTGTCTAAGTGATTTGTTACTAATCTTCAGGGGCCTGTATCCCATTTTTTGAAAATTATCAATAAAACTTTTAAATACAGGATATTTGTTTAGTTCAGTGTAAGATCGGAATATATTTCACCTAGTGAGCATCAAAAGGTATATTTCACGAGTGGTTCCCAGTACTGTGCACGCTAGTATTTCACTGAAACAACGTACGGGGCTTAAATTCAAAAAAGTGAAATTATCAAATTGATAATTTCACCGTTTAAAACAGTGAAATTACCAGTTTTATATCACTAATATATTTCTATTAACCACCGAAAAACATGTAATAAAATTGTATCTTTTTACATGGTCCATTGCCGTTTGATTTGTGGATATCGATATAATATAACGTTAACAAATATCTTTCTACTTAGTTTCTTACATATTTAAGTGTATTTATGTTTTTACTTGTCATCAATAATTCTCGGCACGTGAACAAATCTCGTTCTACTGTGAACATGTATATAAGTATTTTTTATGCAATTATGTCGTAACCTTTGTTTATATTTGACAACAATACTTCTCGACAACGCTAACAAATATTTTTTTTCTTCTTCGTTTAAGTACATTTGTTTCTTACATGTATAAGTATTTCTTATGCAAACTCTGTTACATATATCATAACATTTGTTCATACTGGTTAACAATACTTCTCGGCTAATTGTAACTTGTAACACTTTACACTATACAGAATATGATTTGACTATATATTGTATGTTTACAATTTTATGTTAAATAAACAAATTATGTTATGTTATGTTATTATGTATAGGTTAAAGTTTATGAGTACGTACTTTCAAAATTAAATTGGTCAGGCGCGGCACACGCATTTGACAAAAATTAATTTCCAACACTAAATATAATTACAATTCATGTAACTCCATAATCTCCAGTCTACATTTCATATTGCCACACGACTGTGTGTTTATTTGTCAAATAAAACAATATATTGGAAATATTATGTTTCAGAAGAGTTAGTTTAACTTTCTAAATTTCTTTGTAAGTAATAAATTTAAGTCAGTAGAATAATGCATTGTTACACTTATTACCAGTTTGATAACTATTGGCAGTTTCCACATGACCATTGATGTGTTTAGCTGTACTATAGATATATCTTGGATATATCTTGCTCCACACCTATGAGTCACACAAACTTCTTACAAATATATGCCGACTGACTTCGTCGATATCAGTATGAAAAGACATTTTCTGAATGTCAATTTTATATATTGTAGAATTTAACATTTACGATTACTTCCACACAACCATCTACAGTCTTAATGTATAATCCTTTTTAGTATTATAACTTGTAAAGGTTCTTCATATTTTATCATGTAAATGAAACACACACCCTTATTAAATAAAGTTTTTCACATATAGTTTCTAATGATTATATCTTTTTAGTTCAACGTTTTCGAAGAAAAGTTGCGATCTTTTGCTACAGTCAGGTTGTCGTACCCGTTCCAATTTCCATTTATAAACGTTAATATTGATCATTATTTTTTTACTTCGAGATAAGGTTCTTGTACTTAGTTAAATATGATAATTAGAAGTTATTATAAATTATTGAGTACAATTCTGCATTTTATTGTTCGATCCCACAGCTGTCAAACTTATATTGAACGAGGTTCTGTTCAAGTTTTTGAAACGTTTTGCAGCTATGTACAGTCCAATAGAATCAGAATAGTATTCAACAATGTAATATGACACCACTCGGAAAATGGAAACGAGGATGAATTGAAAAAAAGACATTGATTCAAAAGTGATTTATATTTGGAGATTTGTAACATTTCATTTGGTGTGAAATAAAAATGATTCTTGTACAAATTAACATTTATTTTATTATCAAAAAGCAATGAAAAAGAAAGTAGAAATCTCAACTTATTTTCTTCTCAAAGTGTATTTTTCTCTTTACTATAACCCAGTACTCTATGTACATTTGTGTATTTTTCTAACCTACTACCTTTTTATATGTAAGGCACTGTCATACCTGTTTCTAAAGGTTACAAATGAAAGTAATACATAGTGTTTTGCTAGTTATGAAATATCAATGTTTTTACTGTTCGTTTTCAACGGCTGTTAATTGCGACATGATCAATCATCTAATTAAATCTTAATAACCTAGAGAAATAAAATGCAAGCACAATGCTAAGAAGGCCTTTAAAGTATTTTCTTACAAACGTACTCTGGAATTGTGCAGAGAACAAGGCAGATCAATTAAAATAGTCGAGAACAAATGTACTTTTCCGTTTCCAGACGAAACCTTCTATATAAAAAAAGAAAAGCGGGAGAACGACGGCGTAGAGATAGAAGGCAAACTTTTAGAGGATTCAGAAATTCTTCAAGATGCATCCGAAAATGATTTAACTGAATACGACGAACTCGTAGTAATTACGGCGTTCAATATTTTATCGGATACTTTTATGAAAATAATTAAAATATCTGCCATTTCCTTTAATTAAATTATTTCTCTCGAAGTATCTGTAATTTTAAAGTACAAATATTGAGATATGGGTCGAAATGTCTTATCCACTAGGGGTCAAAAAGACATGTAAAAAGGGGTCTAAGCGTCAAGGGGTCTAGAAGTCATCTTAATATTGTAAGAGGTCGAGTAGTCAATGGGTCTAAATGTCGAACTTGCCCTCTACTCTACCTCGTTTATGAGGTTCAATGAAGAATGCAATTCCCTTTGACGCACTGGATTGAGATTTTTCATGGCCGTTTCCTCCAATTAATGGGAGGCCCAAATCATTATTGACAGAGACCAGTCATTCATAAAGCAACAAGTAAATTATGTAATTCCAGATAAAAAAATTCTCGCGCAGCAGAATCAAATTATTAAAAAGAAACACCGGAATTCAACATAGAAATTATAGACAGTGTTTCTCAAAACGACCCAAATCAGTTGTTAATCGACAAGATTTGTGTAGATGGAAAGAAAATAAATCCCAGTTATAGAGGTGAAATGGATCTATGGGGATATGAAGATGTTCCTACCTCAGGAGAGAGAGGAAAATGACATACAAATGAAGTTGAAATTATACCCTCTGACATAAATAAAGTCGATCTGAGGGACAACTGTAGCATCTCCATAAAACTTTAAAGCAACATGATAAAAAATCGATTTTTTGAAAGTGAAAATGATATTGCTTTGTGTAAAAGGCAAGTGTGTTTTCATATATTATCAGCAGTTTGCGAACAAGCATCTATCAAACTGAAATTGCATTAAAGACATGCCTACTCCTGAAAAATTGTGTATTGATGGGAAACATAAACCAGGCAATAGGACTGGAATGTGTGAAACCTCAGAAAACGTATCTTGAAAGCAAGAGTAAAGATCTGGATCCAGAACATGTGAGGATTACAGCGTTAATTGGACCAGAAAATAAACTCATTGCAGCGTCAGAACCATAAATAAAATTTAGCAGGTATTGAGGTCAAATGCCCTATGCCAATGACATGTAAACTATATGCAACTCCAGTACAATATGTGTTATCGCATTGTTACATTCCACAAATATTGAGCGAGATGATTAGTCTTCAAGTGGAGAGACTGTACTTCGTCTCATATAGTAAGAATTCACCAGCGTTGCAAATTGGTCAAGAGATTATTACAGATCCAAGAAAATTATCTTCTAATATTCCGAGACTAACAAAGAGTATACACTGGTTCTAAAATCACATATTATTGCATAAATAAAATCAAATGTTGATAAACATTAACTCATCAAGAAAATGTAAGTGGTATAATTTGTTACAGAAAATAATTAATATGCACAGAGTGAAACATTGTTATATAAAATTCCGAAAGTGTTCGTCAGAGCAAAGGAACGTAATGAGTTTTATGCTGTCAAAGCAATTGAGGTAGGCAGACCTTGAAAGAATCCACAAGCCGGAAAGTCCATTTTTATCTTATGCATATATGGATTTATAGGATGATCTGCTAAGAGTCATATGTTCTAGAAGGTGCTGTATGAACTGTATGATAGTGGCATAAATACCCTTTTTGTTTTATATAAAGGTCATTCTTGGCGATCTTGCAAACCATTTCTAAAACAATGTCGAGGGAGAAGATATTGGGAATATCAAGATGTATACGACTGTTGTTCAGGTATCAAGTTACTTGTGAGGATTTTTTTAAAGCAGCTCATTACTTTTGACCAAAACAATAAACATTCTTTTAAAAACACATTCAGTCTTTTTATGATGACAATCTTCTAAATTAAAAATATGTTAAACTCTATTGCCAAGTTGAATACTATTACATGTATCTAAGAACAAAGTACTAATTCGGTATTCCCGTAAGCTTACTTAAACTGTTAAATTGACAAAAAAAAGACAAATACTAATGTAAAGTTCTTTTCATAAAAATACTCTGTCAAATTACATGAATACACTTTTGTCAAAAATTACTTTACTTTACTTTTACGAATAAGTTATTTGGCTACTTTACATTTTGAAGATACGGTTATCAGTTCAAATTTTATAGCCTATACCTTATTCTGTTTGTAACATTTTTTTTTCAAAATAATTTCGATAATTGAAACAATTTTAACTGATCTGACAATTCAAGATTGACAATCTAATCTTGATTCATTTTACACGTTAACATCACACTTTCAAATATTAATTTCAGTCTAAAAAGGACAATATGTCAAAACTACTTTTAAATATTTTTCAAAACAAATTCTTTTATTGTAAACTTTATAATGACAAAATAGTAATCAAAGAATAAATTTGAAATGCAAACAATTTGAAATATCTTATATATGTTCAAAATTACAGTAAATACAGGGAAAAAGTGTAATCTGTAAAGCATGTTCTCTTTGGAATTTAAAATTTACAAAACACTAACATACCAAAAACGAGTTGTAAAAGAATGTTTTCTTGTAAGTCAAACTAAAAACAAATAGTTATAATTTCAAAACTTTGCAGCGTTTCAGAAGAAAACTTTTAAAGCTTTTGTTGCACTCTTTATATGCATACTTGCTTTGTTGGTGCATTGTTGCTCATATGGTATTTTTCTCGGCTGTATGGTTGCTGATTTGTGCAAGGCGAAAACACGAAAATACGACCATTTTTAGTCCCCTACCGGTTTACCGGAGGGGACTTTAGGTTTACCCTCCGTCCGTCTGTCCGTCTGACCGTCCGTCAGTCCGTCTGTCCGTCCGTCAGTCCGTCCGTCCACAAAACTGGATCCCGCGATAACGCAAAAAGTACTGAAAATATTTTAATGAAACTTGATATATGGATAGATGGCAGTATGGAGGTTATGCACGTCTTTTTCTTTTCTTCCTATGTTGAAAATTCTGGTTGCTATGGCAACAAATAGACTGAAAATATGACAAATTTTACACATAAACTGGATCCCGCGATAACGCAAAAAGTACTGAAAATATTTTTATGAAACTTGATATATGGATAGATGGCAGTATGGAGATTATGCACGTCTTTTTCTTTTCTTCCTATGTTGAAAATTCTGGTTGCTATGGCAACAAATAGACTGAAAATATGGCAAATTTTACACATAACCTGGATCCAGTGATAACACAAATGTACTGAAATTATGTTTATGAAACTTGACATATGGGTAGATGGCAGTATGGAAATTATGCACATCCTTTTCTTATCTTCCTATGTTGAAAATTCTGGTTGCTATGGCAACAAATAGACTGAATTTCAAGATTTCTTATTCTAGTTTTTAAGTTTTTTCACTATAAGTTCTTTATTTCTTAAGGTATTTTCTTCAAACTTTAAATATAAGTTGCTTGTCATCAACCATATCATATGTGGCAAGGTTTACAACTCTAGTACAAAATTTATCAGAATTACCTCCTTGAACTTAAAATTTTCATGAAAAAAAACATTGTTTTTTTTAATAACTTCTTTTTCTAAATATATCTACTTCAAACTTCATATAAATGTTTCTTATTGTCACTCAACATTTGTGAGTGTTCAATACTCTAGCAAGACTATTTCCAGAATTATGCCCCTTTTTGAACTTAGACTTTTTTTTGAGAAATTGGTAATTTTTACTCCAACTTCTTCAATCATGATAGGATTTTAAAAATGATATATTTTGATAACAGGGATGTTTAAAAAATAACTTTAGAGTGTCCTTCAGTCCGTCTGTCTGTACATAAAAACTGTTTCCTGTGATCACTTTTAAAGAACTTTTTCAACAAATTAACTTAAAATAGGAACATAAGTGAATGGCCCTTCAGAATGTTGCTTGGGCTCTTACCGGTAGGGGACTTATGGATTGCTTGCAATACTATGATAATTGCTTGTTTTGTCATAATGTCGTGTTTTCACCTCGCGCTAAGCAGTGCGAAAGTACGACAAACTGTTTTCTGTCTTTTTTTTTTTAGTTTTTTCACCTTTTCGCCCCGCAGAGTGAAAGTGTGACGTGGCACAAATCGGCCACCATACAGCTCTACCAAAACTGAAGTGCCATATGGGCGCTTTTCCCAACAAATGCCATTTGCGTTTCTAATTTTAGCCCTTGGAAAACCAATATTGAGTAGGTAATTTTCACGATTTCAGGATCAAACTTGGCGTTGTCCATATAGCCGACAGATAAACTGGCCATTTAGAATTGATTCTATTTTTTCAAGTTAATTTGTTAAAGATTACTTCAAATATACTTCTTCTAATGACTATCTGTAAAAAAAGGTTTGACTGAATGACTAAAATAGCTTTCTCGGGATATCCGAATTAAATTTTATAGAAGGCGAAGGTGTAAGCAAAGCTACATGAAAGTTTTAAGTATATCTGAACTTAAGTCAGATTGAGAAAATATTATTGTTTATCGACGTTGTAAGGTTTGTCGCATGCCTCAATATGACGTTATTACAACAACCTTATGTATGAGTTGTGTGCTTAGGATGACGTCATTGCATCGTTAAGAATGAAGTTGCATCAAAGAATATTTTCATCAAAAAATACATTTCAGTCATCCGGAGTTGATGTGCATCGACCTACAGCAAATAATCAGACAATTAACAATATCAAATATGAGAAATAAAACCAACAAGGAAAGGTGGCATTCAAAGAACGCGTCCCCAAACATACGTAAATAACACAGGACTACCAGCAAGAGCCCAGCAGGACACACACAGGACAGGGCAAAAGGGTTAATCACAAAGGGGATGAAATTGTAAATTATTCAAAATAGGAAATCATAATCAAAACCATTACAGACATAAATATCTTACATTTAATATTATCAACACAAATAAATGAGTAAAACAACGAAAAAAAATGCCACGTTTACAGCTTTATTTCATTTTATCAAACAAAGATTAAGCGCCATACGTTTGGTGCCAGTTTAACATAATCAACATAATCAACAGTTCATTTCTTAGAAGGGAGGCAACCAATGTTAGCGTCCAGCTTGGTGTTAATACTTACCTATCTCGCCTTTAAGCGTGAAAAGCCCTCAGAGTTTTATAGATATTTACCCATCATTATTGTGCACTGGCGAGCAAAAATTAATAAAACTTAATTATATATCTGTAGTTACACGACATGAGATTCAGAAATTTAGTGCATTTCTGTCAAAAAATTGAGAGAAATAAAGAAATCCTAAACAACGCACAAAAGACAAAAATTGAAAAAGTTGCAAGCTCGGTTTGTCTGAGCGTGTTCATACAAGTTACCGTCCTCGTCTGCTTAAGCAGAACTTATCATTTAATCATGGTAATTGTGAACTTTTGAATTTAGAAATATTTGCAGATGTGTCCTTACGGCGGTTATCATGGAACCTTCATTGTGACACATTCCATTAAAAGCTGCGTATGGTCCAAATAAAATAATGCGTACTTGCCAACCTTATTGTGTTCTTTCACAAAGCCAGGTTTAAAATAGATCAAAATGACTCAGCATTACAACATAACCTGAACTAACTTTTTAAGTATGTTTACATATACACTTTAAATGCATCAGAGATAGGCATATTAAATCTATATAGCAACATTTCGATATCTATTCATACTAGACATATACCTGCCAGAGGCAACTGAATATACACATGCAAATAGTGCAAACCAAATCAACCCGAATAGTAAAAACATACTTTGAAATGTTTCCTACAATGATTAAATACAGGATGGTGGAAGACCTCGGGTGCCACTCCGTGAATTTTTTCAGGCACAACGGGCACCTGAGTAGAACCATCGGTGTTCCGTAAACTAGCTAGATAATTTCCTCACATGAAAGAATTCAAAGTTCCTGTCGAGATTCGAACCCCCAGCAGTGAGGGGCAAGTGGTTTGAAGTTAACGACCTTAACGATTCGGCCACGGACGCCCCTTATCAATAAGGAAGCAGTCAAAGGCAATACTAATCACCTGCTATAAAAAAAACAAATGTTATGTCAAACAAATTTGTGATAAAAGCAACATAGCAATGTTTTTAATTTATGACAGAACAATGTTGCTTTAATGATTACTCGAAATCATACTTTATTTCATGAAATAAAGTTCACAATTACAACAAAAAAGCTGCATTTTAAATGTTGATAGATTGACGGTGTTTGGCTGCAATGAATCAACGGGCACTAAGTTTTTGTTCTAACAAAATACTACAACGGAATGTATATCCAGTAAGTCAGTAATGTGCAAATAACGTAAAATTAACGCCATATATCTGTGTCACTATGGCCGCAACGAGTAACACGGTAAGTAAACGACCAAAATATTTATCTTAAATAAATAAAAAGAAGTGAATAAGCGCATGTGGCTGCTTGAAAAACAAAGTTTTAAAATGACAATATTGTTTGTCTTTGAATTAACATTTAGTCTCTCGATAAATTAGTAAATTATGACATAAAGGTCTTAATATTAATCCACTATATTATTCATCTAACCAATTTTGTAAACATTGCGGTTTCTTAAAGTGCATGGGTTTTTCAAAGATTTGCAAAGTCGTATATGATGTAGTAAAATGGAATGAATTAAACGCATAATGCATCGCTTTCATTTATTTGATTTAGTTATAGCTTTGTTTCATTTATCTTCGAGGCAAGGTGTATTTTTTTAAGTTTAATCAAAGTTTTTGTTACAAATTATGTAACAGAATATTTGCCGATATTTATTAAATTTTCAGTTTTGGCAGTTTACATGGAACCTTCAACGTGACATTTCCGTGCCATTCAATGAAAAGCGGTGTATGGTCCCCAAGTTATAGAATTCGTATGCCCTATAAGAGAAAACAATGGGCTGAACTAAACGAAATAAAAATTTGAAAAGGGATCTGAGGTTATGAAACCTGCATATCACAGATAGGCGTCAAAAGACAAAGTTAAAAAGTAGACAACATACCCTAAGGGTGATTCAACATTATTCAAGTAAGAATATTTGAACCACCCAAATTGAAAAAAAAAACAAGAAATTACCAAATACCACAGACACAACAATAATGTCGTGTTGAACGTCTTTTAAGGATTGGACATATAACATCTCTGATTTAATGTACGGGGCGACATTTTATTTACAGCCTCCACACAGCACATACAACGCTGATGTGGCAATTAAATAGAGAAAATAAAAATCCCTAAATAAAGTCCAAAACGTCAAAATTGAAAATGTTGCAGACTCAGTTTCATTGAGCCTGTTCATGGACGGTGCACTCGAATGAAAACTACCGTTCATGCACTCTAGCACCGGCTAAAGCAGGATTCAATATTTAAACATGAAATAGCCAAACACTGGTATGGTCATTTTTGTTTAGATGTCTTTTGACGAATTCTTTGGTACTCATATTCAGACTTTGAAATATGATTAGGTAATATAGGAATGGTAGGATACTGTTTCGTCGCACTCACTCGGACTCCCAAACAATATTTATCCCGTTTTCAGGCTAAAGGGTAAAACGTTATTTTTGTGGGTTTTTTAAAACTATATCAAGTATATCTTTGGTGCGCTACATTATGTTTCGATATTCTAATGCGTTTTTTTTTTTAAGAATAAAAAATATTTATCTGAAAGTCGACAAAAACAGTTCGATAGGGAGCACTTTGCAGGTGCGCGATGACGTAGAATCCGACAATTGTATTGATGTACATCCAAAGTTTACTTACTTTTTACACCGACATCCCTTCGCGGCATGCACGTCGCTCGGATTACATAGGTGACACAAGACGGATGATCTAATTAAGTCACTTTGCAGGTGTAACCTAACTAACGGCGAAGATGTGGCTCTCAAAAAATGATGTTGTCTCCGGGAAGATGTGCCTTTCTACTATTGTCTTTCTGCGTTCAACGATGCAAAGAATCTGGTGTTGGGTAGAAGATGTCTATGACGACAAATTGCTTGAGAAGACCTCCGTTGCGGCTCTACAATCAGCGACGTATAGAGGCGATTAAACTAAGTCCTCCATAGCGGCTCTACTACCAGCGACGTATAGAGGCGATTAAACTAAGTCCTCCGTATCGGCTCTACTACAAGCGACGTATAGAGGCGATTAAACTAAGTCTCTCCATAGCGGCTCTACAACCAGCGACGTATAGAGGCGATTTAACTAAGTCCTCCATAGCGGCTCTACTACCAGCGACGTATAGAGGCGATTAAACTAAGTCCTCCATAGCGGCTCTACAACCAGCGACGTATAGAGGCGATTTAACTAAGTCCTCCATAGCGGCTCTACAACCAGCGACGTATAGAGGCGATTAAACTAAGTCCTCCATAGCGGCTCTACAACCAGCGACGTATAGAGGCGATTTAACTAAGTCCTCCATAGCGGCTCTACAACCCAGCGACGTATAGAGGCGATTAAACTAAGTCCTCCATAGCGGCTCTACTACCAGCGACGTATAGAGGCGATTTAACTAAGTCCTCCATAGCGGCTCTACAACCAGCGACGTATAGAGGCGATTAAACTAAGTCCTCCATAGCGGCTCTACTACAAGCGACGTATAGAGGCGATTTAACTAAGTCCTCCATAGCGGCTCTACAACCAGCGACGTATAGAGGCGATTTAACTAAGTCCTCCATAGCGGCTCTACAACCAGCGACGTATAGAGGCGATTTAACTAAGTCCTCCATAGCGGCTCTACAACCAGCGACGTATAGAGGCGATTTAACTAAGTCCTCCATAGCGGCTCTACTACCAGCGACGTATAGAGGCGATTTAACTAAGTCCTCCATAGCGGCTCTACAACCAGCGACGTATAGAGGCGATTAAATTAAGTCCTCCATAGCGGCTCTACAACCAGCGACGTATAGAGGCGATTTAACTAAGTCCTCCATAGCGGCTTTACAACCAGCGACGTATAGAGGCGATTAAACTAAGTCCTCCATAGCGGCTCTACAACCAGCGACGTATAGAGGCGATTTAACTAAGTCCTCCATAGCGGCTCTACAACCAGCGACGTATAGAGGCGATTTAACTAAGTCCTCCATAGCGGCTCTACTACCAGCGACGTATAGAGGCGATTTAACTAAGTCCTCCATAGCGGCTCTACAACCAGCGACGTATAGAGGCGATTAAACTAAGTCCTCCATAGCGGCTCTACAACCAGCGACGTATAGAGGCGATTTAACTAAGTCCTCCATAGCGGCTCTACAACCAGCGACGTATAGAGGCTATTTAACTAAGTCCTCCATAGCGGCTCTACAACCAGCGACGTATAGAGGCGATTTAACTAAGTCCTCCATAGCGGCTCTACAACCAGCGACGTATAGAGGCGATTTAACTAAGTCCTCCATAGCGGCTCTACTACCAGCGACGTATAGAGGCGATTAAACTAAGTCCTCCGTAGCAACTTTACTACCAGCGACGTAACAGAGGCCGATAGTCTTTGACATATGACATAGCATTAACTTAAAAATCATCAACATTTAATAGTTCTCATATGTAACTTAATAAGAATAGTAATAAAATTTTAATGATATCATAATTGTTTACGGCTTTTTAAACAACGTTCTGTAACGCCGAAATAATTACGTTACAAGAGAACGATTAATTGATAATTTCAAATGCAATGTGATAAAAGTGATATCTTTGTTAATGCGAGTAAATTTCCTAACAGTTGTTGTTGTATATTTGTTTTAAAAATGTAAAATGTTCAGTTGTTCATCAATGTCGTGAACTCAAGCCAGTACAGGCACAAAGAACAATTTACGTTGAATATTATCATCATAAATACTTTAATCTTTATAGTCTTATTTTGTTTTATTAAATGTGTACATAGTCAAGTGTCGGTTTCTTAAAATTCGTAAATGGTGGAATATAATGTAAGCGTCATGCTTGGTTTTAAAGTTTTTTGCTGCTCGCTTTATCGGCCGTAATACAATTAGTCAGTGTTGAATACTGTAGAATAAGAGAAAATAAGAATCCCTAAAGAAAGCCCAACACGGCAAAACTGAAAATGTTGCAGGCTCGGTTTGATTGAGCCTGTTCATGGACAGTACTGTCAAGTGCAAACTACCGTCCGCGCCCCCTAGCACCGGCTTAAGCAGAATTTAACATTTAACATGAACTGGTACAATTCCGCAGATGTGTTCATATGGCGGTTGTCATGGAACCTTCAATGTGACACGTAAGTGCCATTCCATGAAAAGCGGCATATGGTCCCCATGTAAAAAAATGTGTGTGCCGTAAACGAAAAAACAATGGGCGGAACTAAATAAAATGAAATTTTGAAAGGGGATCAGAGGTTATGAGGCCTGCATATCACAGATAAGACGTCAAAAGACAAATTTAAAAAAGCAGGCCAGATATCCTAAGGGTGATTCAACAGTATTCAAGTGAGGAATACTGGAACCACTTAACAAGAAAATAGCCGAATAGAAATAACTAAATTACCACAATCACAACAATAATGTCGTGCAGAACGATCTTTTAGGATCGGAAATATAACATCTGTGATTGAATGTACGGGGCGACTTTTTACAGCGTCCAACTTAAACTAAGTGCCAATTAGTACTTTTTTCGATATAATTCATTAATTTTCTATAGTTTGTATTTCTCTGAATAACAGGTTTCATTATCCACAAGGAAGGGAAATGTATGTGCTTCTTCCTTTCTTATTATAGAAACAAAAGTTCCTATAAACTTTTTTCCCTTTATAGAACTCAAAGCGGAAATGGGAAAATATTTTGAAGTCAGTGACTGTTAACATTTCAATAAAGTAATAATTTTAGGCATTTAGTTTTTAACACTGACAAAGTTTTGGTTATATATTAATTATTTCACATACCTTCAGCAACTTTTGACAGAATAATTATTCTTATCGCCAAAACTGCAACCAGAAATGAAATGAGCAGTAATTTAGCAATTCTGGTGAAGTGCTTTTCCACTAGGCAGAATAAGAAGCTTCTGTCATACAAAATGTAAATATATGGTATCCTGTTAATACTGCATAGGGTTTGAATAAGCTATAATGTATAACCTTGAAAGTTTTTGACAAGTTTATTTTAATCCCATTTTAAAGTGGTTGACATATGATTTACCAGACTACAGACACACAAAGTAATAATATATGATAATGATTGATGATCATCATACAATATAATCGTATTTTAAATTACAATACACAAACTTATTAGAAATGTTGCACTTTTAATTATGTCTCATAAATAAACTGCAACCTTTTATGTTAATATGTTGTTGCTTTTATGATCTGATGGATCGCTTCTTTTCAAAACAGCTTTACGATAACATGTATTTCAAATTTTCCGCCTACTATAGTTATATGTGTAAATGTACAAGATATTTTTGATAGTTTACTTACAAATATGCATGGGTATCAAATTGTTGGTAAATTTATAATTTATCAAGGGGATATGTCTGATTATTTAGACGGCGTAGATACCATCATATATAGGAATGTGGTTAATTTTAACAAACATTTTGTATGGCGTTTTGTATTGAATGATTTACTTTTGTAGCAGCACAGGGTAAATTTGTTGTAGTGTTTTATTATATTATTTTCTACTAATGAACCCCTAAATTTGCTTTAAAATGTTGAGCTAATTTGCCGTTCAGAGATTTAATTTATGCTTATCGTAGCCCTCTTGTTGTTATTATTATTATAATTTAATATATAAAATTATATTTATTTCCCTTTCTTGAAACAAATGTTTATCTTTTTTCTTAAAATATATAAAATAAACATTTATGACACGAAGCTTTCTCAATAAGATGAAGTTCTGGCTTAAAGGTCATAGTTATGTACAGTGTCAATTTATCTTTATGATTGATTTATTATGAAAATATCGTCGTATCTTAGCATATTTCCTTTAAATTTGAAAAATTATTTTATGTAAATTTGAGTATGTTATAAGAAATGCATTAATAATAATCATGGGTTAAAACAAACAAATTTGAAGAAATGATGCAGAGCTGTGTTGTTAAAAGTTTTCTAATGTCAAAGGTCAGAACAAATTTTTATTACAAAACAGGAAAAGGCAATACCTGATTTCCACCATAATTCATTATTACAAACTTATTGTATCATACAGGTTGGATGAAATTGGATAAAAATTATCAGAGCCTTATTTGTTTTATTTATTCATATTATTATTTATTTAATGTATTAAAATAGTGTAATTTGGGATTCATATAAGTTTCCAAACTTTTTAATACCTCTCATATTAGTCCACATTTGAGATAAAACCAGAGCTGCATCAGTACCAAGGGTGTAGTACTTAAGTACCAGTACCAGTACTTGGCAAATTATGCAGTACCATTACCAGTACCAGTACTAGATTTTAGCTCGGTACTGCAGTACCAGTACTTTTTTTGGTGAAGTAATTAAGTATCAGTACCATTACTTTTATATATTCATCAAAGTTTGAATAAATACAGTGTCAAACAAATAATTGCAAATATTATTCAGCAAAGAAATAAAATCATAATTTACTTTAAAGCTGCATACCTCCAGATGACCCAAAATATTTCAAGAAAATTAAACTTGGAAAAAAATTACTAAAACTTTGAGAAAAGTAAACAAATTAAAGATTCAAGTGATAATTTATATCTTATGTGCAATTATCATAAAACACTTAAAACTAAACTCTTTTAATGATAGGTTGCTTATGGAAATAATAGCAAGACGTTTCTTTTTTACATAATACACAAAAAATGTAGTTTCTAACAACCATGATTAAAATTAGGAAGTTTTTTCTCTGTATTTTATTAACAAATGTACGAATTTTATGATGCCTAGTTTTTAATTTTTCAAAATGTTTTAGACACTAAACCGTAATCCTAAGTCAGTCTAAATAAGCAAAGAATAAAACATTAATTTATTATAAAATTGGGAAAGCAGGCTTAGCTTATCATAACAGGAAAAATTTATCACAAACATTCACTTGAAACCATATATAGGATTAATTAATATTAGAATTTATATATTTATAAAATGTTAAATGAAATTATCCAAACACAGCATTTTGCTTTCTTTTCAAACAAATAATCTCTACAAACTGTTGTATAATCTTAACAAATTATATTTTTAAGTGTTTTTATACAAAAAGGGGATGTCAGGATTTCTTTTGTGTGAATTATAACCGCTAATAATGTTAAGATGTTTAAACAAAATTGATGTTTATGTATGTAACTTAGGTCAGTATGTTGCTCTCTCTTTACGTATGTTTTCTCATGGGTCTAAGATTTTCTGGTATTTAATTTGAAAATAGAATATCTAAAAAAGTTTATTTTTAAAGTCATGTATAAATTTCCTGACGAAAGGTCTTGTTGACTTAAAACGCCAGCAGTCATCACTAAGAATAAATTTCCTATTGTTATTTATTCGCAAGTGAAGAATACATTGAAAGAGTTCTACAAAGAGTTTAATTTGAAATAGTTATATCTCATTCGTAACTGAATTTTATATGTGCACTGGGAAAACTTACAGGAAATTATTATAGATTTTAACTTAGACATATAACAAATTTGCGCTTACGGTAGGCATTAAAACCCATTCAAACAAACAAAACGGAAAAGTGATTGGTTTATTTCGTTTTATTGTGGTATGTTAGTTTTGCAATACACATCTTCGTAGCATTTGTAAAAAAACACATATTTTACCTCTAACGATCGTATATAATATATATTTACGTGATCTAACATAACTACTAAGATAGAGCCTATTTAAACCTTCTGATGACAAAAGCTTGCGGTTTTATGTTCAAGCAAGCAAAGAATTAATAATGACGGATAAATACAGCTTGAACATATGCAAGGGGTTGTAGGCTCTGTACATTACCACTACAGCTCAAGAAGCCAATCGAACCGTTTATGACACGCTCACTTTTTTTATTCATATTATTTGATATGATATGAAATTGGTATGTCCACAATGGCGCATAGATTGTACTGAGTTTAGACAAGATCAGTACTTCAGAATTAAATACGAGTCATGTCATGGTCGATTGAAAGGTGTTTTGTAGACTGGGGATCCAAATGATATTGTGAATAATCTTATTCTCTACCTCTTCAAATGTGAATCTGGACTACCATTTACGAAATGAATGATCTCTCAAAGGAGATTGTTAGATCTATAGAATTGCTCTTGTACGTACACGCAATTCGCTGAAACTATGAAGGTCATGAAGCGCAGATTATAAAATTAATTTACGACTTTTGTCCTAGACAATAATAACTCAAAACATGTTTTGTCCTGACAATAATAACTCAACAAAATGTATTTTTTTATTTTCAAATTTAATATAATTGATGACTTTTATGCATGAAGGAAATACAGAGTGTAAAGAAGAGAAATAGAAAATACTAAATTGATAACAAATTGCTTATTTTATCTTGGTTCTTTGCTGACAATCTTGTTTTGGTAACACTGGTATTGGTCAATTGTTGTTTAGATGTCTTGTTGAAGTCCTTTAGTCCTAGTATTGAAACTGGTACATAAAATCAGGTAAAAATATAAATTAACATACTTTAACTAAATGGTTTACATCTTAAACGGAATAAGACATTGAAATAAATTTTTAAATCAAATTTTATTGTTTTTGTTAACAGTGCTATTTAACTCCAAAATAAGTGAGTTCTAGTTAATGTTTTTTAACGAATTTAAAATGACTTAATTAAATTTCCATGTTAATAATTATAAAGATAATAGACATTATGTATATTTATTGTATAAAAGTCTGTCATATTTGTTCATCAATGTGGTAAACTTTGCTTAAGATGGTAAACATTTCTAACTGTTAATATAATATCACGATTATATTATTGTTTGTCCTTATTTTGCCACTATTACCATTAAGTTAATAGTAAAAAGAAAAAAGGAAACTCACTGGCCACCTGCAACATCTGAGTCTTACAGGATATCCACCACATATCCCGCAGTAATAAGTACCAGGTCGGCAGTAACCGACATAACAGCTATTTTGAGCTGAAAAGATATCGATTCGTTTTTATTAATTACTAAGCTTTATTGTAATTAATACAAATAAAAGAACAGCATCAATACAGTTTATAACAAGGCAGTCTGAAGGATAGCTAAATCACAACAATGATCTTGATGTTGTGTCATGCATATCGTTAGCACATAGTCTCACGATGGTGATAATATGTGCCAAGTTATTTAAAATCTTCCATTCCTTAGAAGTAGCCACAACCTGGATGTTGTGTGCCCTGCAGATTGTGTCATGGTGGGGATCATTTGTGTAATTTTAAACCTTAAAACTATCAAGAAGTTATAGAGCAGACATGAAAATTAGATGTTTTTACATTGGACCTTTGAGTGTGACCCTGACGTTGAAGTTTGTGACTTGATTATTGTGCTCTACAATGGTGATCATTTCTGCAGTGTTATCTTTAAAACATTGCAAAGGTTTAAATGTTATAAGGCGGACATAAAATGTAGACTTTCTAACATTTGACCTTTAAGTGTGACCTTGATCTTGGAGGCAGCAACCCAATTATTGCGCTATGCACATTGTCTCATAATGAATCACTTGTGTCAAGTTATTAAAAAAACTTTTCAGTGCTTAAAATGATATGGAGCGAACACGAAATAAAGACTTTTTACACTTGACCATTAAGTGTGACCTTACCCTTGGGGTAGCAACCCCGTTATTGCGCTCTGTACATCGTCTCATTGATCACTTGTGCCAAATAATTTAAAAAATATTTCCAGCGGTTTAAAAGTTATGAAGCGGACACAAAAGTGTTACAGACGGACTGACAGACGGAGGCCATTGCCATAATCCCCTCTCCGTTACGCGGAAGATGTTTAAAAGTGCTATTCAAAGTCAGATATATTTCAATGGACAATTGTCCGGGTTCTTTTTAATGTTAAGAGCAATAACAACGAAAAAGGGACTGGCAAACGTATAAAAAAACTTTCTCTGTTTGCTATTACATGTAAACGGTCGTGATGCGGATTGGATACAGAAACGGTATGTAGTTGTAATTGTAGTTGTAATGAATCAGTAACATCACATTACGATTCAGTATTTTTCAACTTTTTTATTATAATTTATGAAGTTTGTTTAGTTTGCATTTAAATAAATTACAGCATTGCCATAACTGCAGTAAACGAAAATGAATGTTTTTCATTCCTTCCGTTTGTATATTAAAAATTGTATTAACAAAACTTCATCATATGAACTGTTTTGTCCATTTCAGAAAACACAACGGCCGCAGTAAAAAATTTTGAAGCTAGTGACTTTAAGCATCATGAAACGAATATTCAAGTCAATAACTGACATACACCGAGCATTTCTCAAAAAATCATTGACAATAAAAATAAAATTCTTAAATTCATTTACTTTTTTACAATGACATAGTTATGGCTATATATAAATCATTTCACATACCTTCAGCTATTTCCGGCAAAATTGACACCGCCAAAACTCCTACCAAAATATTAAAAGCAGTAATTTAGTCATTCCGGCAAAGTGCTTTTCAACAACGTAGAAATAGAAACCCCAAGATGATATGTATCAAAATTAGACCCATCAAGACTTATATACACTATACTTGGCTGATATTAATAATAATGTTTATCATTCATCTTTCAAAAATTTTCTACGAATCCTTTCTCTCCTAAAATTAGTAATGGATGATTTATCTGGCTACAGAGGTTTCAAACAATAATTAATGGCAATGATTTTTGAATATATAATTTATTATGCATAATTTAATAAATAGTTAACCATACAAAAACTTACTGTATATACATGCATATCAAATTTAAATATATACTTTAAACACAATTAAGATAATTATGAGGCACGACGAGAGAAAACCGCGGAACAAAAAAATGTGCACTAACGTCATATACACCTGTAAGCACGAGAATGTTTTTATCGTTTATAATTGAGGATTTTTTAAAGAAACATCGCATTCTTTGAAAATTAAAAAAAAATGTTTACAGTTCGAAATAACACCGACGTTGATATGCTTTGAAATGCAGACGAATAAATTAATCGGCAATATTCATCAGTGCATGTAACTTACGTTTCTAAATTAAATATTTCACCATTACCACGATTAAATGTTGAATTCTGCTTAAGCGTAGACGGTAAGATGCACTTTCCAGTACGATCCATGAACAGGTTGGCTGCAACATTTTCAATTTTGTTGTGTTGGGCATTCTTAAGACATTCTGTTTCTCTCAACTATTTTAGATGTCCAAGTCAATTGATCAAAAAGAAAGAAATACACTCTTTTTTTTCTTTAATCTTTTAAAGTTTATTGGTGATCTAATTTAAGATTTATTAAGGAATAATTAAATCAGTCAAATGTTTAATTATTGTCCTATTTAGCGACGCCAGTGCATGGCGTAGTCTCAAATCGAATGCCTTTTTATGCTGTTATTATTTACAGTTTATGTCATGTTGTGTTAATTAGTTGTTGTTCCAATCATTTGTATTTATTTTTTTAACTGAAAAACATTTGCATCGAGATATTCTTATGGGAATGACGGGCTCAGCTTAACAGCTAATACCTTATTTCCGCCTAATTGGTAACACTAAAAGCCAGACTCTGAATATTGTTGTGGTTAACATTGAATACATTGGTATTTTCATTTTTTCTTATCAATCTTAGATTTAGTTTATTATGTCTTCACTGTTTATTTATTTTTGTGTTATGCATTGTTTATTGTTGTGTTATGTATACTGTTAGGTTATTTTTTGGCCAGGAATGAATTTTTAAACACAACTTATGGAATGGCGCTAAAGTGTCGCATTGAAGGTTCCATGATAACCGCCGTTTGAACACATCTGAAGATGTTTCTTAATTCAAAAATTAACCATTTTCATGTTAAAATGTTGATATCTGCTTAAGCCTGTGTTACGGGCTTGGACGGTTGTTTGCACTTGATAGCTCCGTCCATGAACAGGCCCATGGGTCAATTTTAACAGGGTCAAAATTTAATGTCACACCGGATCTATCTGTGATGTTTATTTATAGAAGCTGGTTTAAAATGTCTGTAAATATTTGTTTGTCATGATATTTAAGGCAAGATTCTTTGCTGGACGTTGATTGTCGTAATTCGCGTAATTGCTGGATGACCCAAACATGAACCAGTCAATATACACTACTTTCATCTAGGATGAAACGCTGAGTTCAGGAAATCTTATTTTTGGTGTTGTTTAAAGGTTAATTGGAAGAAGTACCCCAGCGGGACAAAATTTTTGAAGTTATGAACAGGCTCAAATAAACCGAGCCTGCAACATTATCAATTTTGTCGTTTTGGGTGTTCTTAAGGGATACCGTTTTTAATTATTTTACAAATATTTTTTTAAACTGCTGACAAGAACGTTTTAATATGAATATAAGTGAAAGACATTTCATTTAATTTTGAAATTTGATTTAATTGTTATTGTCTATTTGTAAATATTCATCTTCATTAAAAGTTAAACTGTTCAGTGATGTTCTCATATTGTATATTTTCTGGTGGCACAGTTCATAAATTTTTGGTATTGTCATGATGTAGTTATTGAAGTTTTTGTGGGTTATCGGGGGTTTTATTATTAAATAACAATTTATGTATTTTTCGTTAATAATTTTTTATGAATTTAAAGGAACTACTAAGAGGAAATAAACTGATATTTATTTACCTTATTCTAAAAACTTGTAGTTACTCACTTTAGGCTAAACAATTAAAGTGACAAGTTATATGTCGTTTGCATTTAAACTCAAACCAGCAACACAACAAAAGAAGTCAATGCTCCAGAGTGTTGAGATTTGTATTTGTTTCATTGATGATATGTTAATTGCTTTATTACCAGATCTGTATTTTATTTATTATTATTTAGGCAAATATTTTACTTAAAATGATTTCTTTATTCTATGTGTATTACCAGGTTGGCGAATTTGCAAAACGTATTACTGTTAACTTTCTTTTTATTGATGATATGTCAGTTGCTTAATTACCATGTCTGTGTTTTTATTATTATTATTAATGCAATCATTTTACTTAACAGGCTGGCGTATTTGCAAAAAAATAATATTACTGTTACCTCTAATGAATTGCATGAATGAAAGATTGTTATTTCATAACCAATTAGATTAAATGGACAAATGTGATTTCCAATGTAATCCATATAAATGTACCTTTATGAACTAATATTACTTTAAGTTCAGGCTATATTTATTTAAGCTTTAATCTTTCTTATTCTCATCTTTAATGGTAGAAAGACAACACAGCAGCAAAACTTTACTAATGCTTTAACTCATCTTGTGTTTATTTAAACAAAAACCCTCAACAAAAAGTAAAAGCAATCTTTATCAAGAAGAGTAGTCTGCATCTCCTTTTTAGTGGAAAAATGAAATCGAATATTTGTAAACTTTACAATACAATATCAACTGTTTATCTAGATATTATTAACCCTTAACCTAATGTTAATGTATTTGTTCGAATTTAAGATTTGAAACGTTCCTTTGAAAATTAATGGATTCAAAGTAGAGCTAGCAACCGTATAGAACGTGGGAACGAGTGTGCATCAGGCTCGCATTGCTCTATACTTGCAAGCACGCAAAATATTTATATTGACGAATAAAATACAGCTTGGACATATGCAACTTATGCTTGAGGTTGTAGGCTCTGTACAGTTAACCACTACAGCTCAAGAAGATACCTGCACAGGTTTTGAAATTGCCAGTTTTCATTGACAAGGGATTTGCTTTGGTGTTAATGTTTAACCATTATTAATTATTCAATTGAATAAAGATGTTGTTGTTATGCCTTGCCTTGCCATGGTCGATTGAAAAACGTGTTGTATGATTGCAGATCGAATGCTTTTGTGCTCTGTGGGCAACTCCTCTCCTCTACCTGTTCAAATGTGAATCTGGTTATGTGGGCTTGCATTTACGAAGTATGTGCTCTCTCATAAAAGATGGTTAGATTAATAGAGTTGCTCTTGCACACAAATGTAAAATTGTTCAAATCGATGAAGACTAAAAAGTCGTGTAGATTTTTATCCTAGACAATAACAAAAAACAAATTGTATCATATTTATTACCAAATTTCATTTCATTTGTGTTTTTTATGTATGATAATGGTAAAACGTTAAGAAAAAATAAAGAAAGTTGTAGATTTAAAATGAATTGCTTATTTTATCTAGGTTCTTTGCTGACGCCTTTTTGTTGGTAACACTGGTATTGGTCAATTGTTGTTTAAGTGTCCTTTACGAAATCCGTTGGTACTAGTATGGGTACAGCTAAATAAATTCAAGTAAAACTATATGTTAACAAATTGTAGCTAAATTGAGTTTTATCTTAAACTGAATAAGAGTTTGAAATAAAGTATTAAATACAATTATAGAGTTTTTTAAACAAAACATTGCAACGGCTGAATAATTTAATTCAAGTAAATGTTTTTTTAAACGTGTTTTTATAACAAACTTGTATATCTATGTTAATGATTATTAATAGATTATAAATGCTTTGCATATTTATTGAATAAATGTCTGCCATGTTTGTTCATCAATGTTGATAACTTCTCTTAAACATGTGTATCATTTTGAAAAGTACTAACATTGTATCATCACGTAAATTGTATTTACTTTTTGAAAAGATTTATAAAAGACAGATTAACTCACCGGACAACATCTTCTTATTACAGGGTAACTGCTACAGTACCCGCAGAAACGAGTGCCACCTGGACAGTATCCGTAATAACAATCACCATATTGAGCTGAAGAGATAATGATTCGTTATGCTTCATTTCAAGCTAAGTTCCGGTAAATACAAAAAATATCAAATAAATTAAATAGAACATAATAAACTCAGATATATGATCAATTGTCCGTTTTATAGTAATTGTAGAGTAAATAGCGACAGCCAAGATCAGCGACAGACATCAGTATAAAGACCTTCACTGCTCGTCTGAAACTTTGACATCTTCGGACGTAAATATCGGCTAATGGCAAGCAGAAATACAGTAAGTTACCTTTAAGTACTATGTGGCACAGTAACACGAAACAGCTATTCAGTTTTTTATACCATAGTTTTATAATTTATGAAGTTTCTATAGTTTGCATTTCAATTCATCATTGGGGCCATTACCATTCAGTGAAGAAGAATTCATATTCTACATCCTTCCTTTTTGAAGAAACAAAATTCGTAACAACTCCTATACCTTTAATATATAGAACTCATAGCAAGTAAGAGACGTAGTGCCTTGGCGCATAATGAATGTTGCGGATATTGTAAACAAGAACTGATATACGCACAACCAATGCATCAAAATATCATTATCAATAAGAATATAATGTATGTACTTTTGTACACTAACATAATTACTTATTTTACGTACCTTCAGCAACTTCAGGCAGAATTGAAATCGCCAAAAACCCAACAAGAAATAACAGCAATAATAGTTTAGCCATTCTTACGAAATATTTCCAAATACGTAGAAAGTCCAAGGATGCTATGTGTCAATATTGAGTGTCTAAAGACTTATATATATATATATATACTGTACCTGTGTCATAATGTATATCCATGACCTTGCGAAATTTATCTTTGAATACATTTTTGTCGATTGGGTAATTGATGAGTTACCAGACCGCAGAGGTTAAAAGCAATAAGTAATAATAAATGACTGAAGATCATGCATATAATATATACGTATTTTGATAGATAGAATTATATTAAAAACTTCAAATTACTGCATATTGTAAATGTCAATAAAGCTGAATTCTACAAATTAAAATTTAAATTTGCTGAGTAACGTATCACAATTTCATCTGATCAATTGAACATAGCAGAAAACTGGAAATAGATAGATATATACCAAATTATGCAGATTGCTGTCTTTGATCCGCTTTTCTGACATACTAGCAATGTTCAAGAATGATGCTACATTTATTGCAACACAGAAAGAGCAAGGCATATTAATATTGATCCATGTAATTATTCCATTTGACCTGCAAGTGACAGAAATTTGGAAAATGGCAACCAAGTGACAAGGCATAATAAGAATGTATATTTACACAGAATATAAGAATATACTAGTACGTGCTTCATGCTACTTTTTATAAGTGTGCTGCCATAATGCTAGGGACCTTTTGTTTGCAACCTGGGATAAGATAGGGAATACCCATATTTGCCTAGTTCCTGAGTATTTCTATTACATGTACCAAAGAGTAAGTGTTCAATCTTAAAAAGAAACCTTAGCAGTGTGGATAAGCACTTACGGGATTCACAACAAAACGTTGCAATTGTTCATTACATGCGTTATAAGTTTTTTTTCTGGAAGGACTTGTTCCGAACTGGTACAACACTATTGGTCTGTGTTAAAAATAGATGTAAGGAAATTATGAGTGGACCAATTACGATCTCACGAGCTACTGAAAAACTTTTTAACCAAGTATTGACATCAAAGAAGAATTCAAAAATACCTTTTCAAAACTAGTTGTACATTGAAGACTTATTTATATTGTACAGTGCTTCTGTTAGCTACAATGTATTATCTTGAGATTTTTGAAAATGTTCTTTGAATCATGTTTTAAGTATATGATAAATAATAATTCAAACCGCAGAGGTTTAAGGCAATAATTAATTAAAAAGATTGCTTAGTGTCGCTAAATATAGAATCCGTATCTTGATACATAAATAACCATACAAAAACTTACTGTATATACAATGTTCCCGAATCTTAATTTGATAAATAAACTATAAATATATTAATGCTGAAAGAAATTAAATTGCAATTAAAATATAGGTGTGAAGATTAACATATGGTAATTTAATCAGTGTAACAAAAACGGCTTACTGGCAAAAACATATTTACACATAATTCCGATTTTCGATTGGTTGATTAAGCTGAAAAAAACTAGTTATAGTCAATAATACGAGTAACTGTCAACGCTACGTTTATAATCACTGCAAAAACAATGATTTTAGAAAATTGGTCAGTCGTATCATTCGATTTTACATAGACATTAAGAAGTGTAAGGAAAATAGTTATCAGAAATAAGATACTCATTCCTACAGGACTGATTTCTTTCCCCCTCTTCATCGAACTTTGCTTATGAGCAGTTAGGTTCTTTAAGAATCATCATACTAAGATAAATAATGACCAAATAATGATCTATATATTTCAGTGTTGTCAAAATACTTACCAGTACTTTCAGGATAATAGCGTAAAGACATGAGACAGAAAGTATCACACAATATGTTTTCGAAAATAAACACTGGCAGAAATATTTTCAGAAATGCTGATTACATGGATCAAGTGAAGTACTGAAATGTAAAACTATACAAAAGATAATATAGATATATTTACAGATCGATAGTTAAAGCAATCAGTAGCCCATTTGCAACGCTTTTCATGTTAAGCCATTTTGCAAAATAAAAAAGATTATTGTGGAAAAACGGCGTGATAGAGTGATCTGAAAATATGCACGTCAGTTGATTCAAAACCTCGGTCGAGTCCCTATAATACTGATATATGACTGAAGGCAACAGAGAAATTATCTTCTTATCAAGAATTAAATTTCAAAAGCCAACCAGTACATAATCATCCTTTTTTCACATAATTTGGTTGAAATCCCGTAAAAAATAAAGGTAGATTGATACAAAATAGAGGAAATATTTCATATGTATACAAATTTCAAAAGAAGCCATAATTTCACTATACATGATTCACTATAAATCAATTGTTCTGTAAAATTAATGTTGAGAAATAAAGGAGATGAATAACCAGGATGCCGTTTTATCAACAAAGACGGTCGTAACTGCGATCTTATCTTACGACCGATACTTACGACCGAGCTTACGATTTCCGCAATACCGTTTTATGAACACGGTCGTACGCCCTAAGTCGCAGCTTAGACCATTTTCGGTCGTACGACCGTATAAACAGTTACCATACAGTTGAAAGTACGTTTCCGGGTCACGTGATTTCCCCCGCACCTGTCAATGTAAACACGACTGCATAATAGATGCAAAGCATGGAGGACATTTAATACGTTTTGTTTCCAAATTAACTCAATAATGTACAAAAAAACACAATAAGTCTTTTTGAGTTAGAATGCTATTTCTTTTCTAATAGAAGATTTAAAAAAAATATTTTACATGGGATACATTGTATATTGATCTTTATTTAATAAAAAACGGTAAAAACAAAAAGGTACTTTCGCGAAGAAAAAAATATAGAGATGCATCAAAAAAGAGGACATAATATATATCCGTCTACAAAACGATGTCAAATTTTTTAAATGCCTTCTGCGTGTTAGACACATTACTTCTAAAAAATACTTTAGCATCTTTCTGATCATCCTTAAAAACGGCTAAGGATACTATTAAATATCACCAATGACTATGTAAATATATCCCTTACATCCCTTACCGCAGATCGGTAAGAATATTCTGAATAAAAGTCAAAGAATGTGATAGTTTTCATCATTATAATCTTTCAGCCGTACAGTATCTTGTAAAAGCAAAAGGCTTCCGAAGCATAGCTACTGTTTTAAGATTTTTTTTTTACTTGGAACAAAGTGATGTTGATCCCTTGAATACCCACCCCAAAAGGGTTCAACCTTCTTGGGCCATAATTTTGAAATTTAAGTTTACATGCCCAATTAAAATTAAAAAAAATTACAGGGTCAAGTAAAAATGAAACAAAAAACTAAAAAATCCTAAAAGTCTTTCTTAGCAGTTTCAGCTAAAACAATACTGGGCTCCTTCATATTTACTGGACAATCGATTTACCGGACAAAATCTATTTTTGCCGAGTAATTTATTTTTTGTTTCGATTAAAAAATCATCCGGTCTGAATCGTACACACTATTTCTATTTCAAAGAAAATAACAACAAAACCACTCTCGGGTAAATATTGTTGATTCAGTTTCTTATTTACTATCATGCCAGTAATTTCATGGCTAATTATCTGTTCTGCGCATACCAGAATATTGAGGCCCTTGATAAATTTCACTTTTAATTCTTCACACCGTTATCTCAGGAGACAATCGTGACAGATTTTAATGATTAAAAGTAATTTTAAATTTATTCCAATAGTATGTCGTTGTTGTCTTGTAAATTAAAAAATATATTAGGAAACGGGTTACGTCCAAGGGAGGAAACTCTACATGAAATGTAAATAAAAATAGATTTTATGGCTTTTTTAACATGCTACATGATGACCAAAAGGGAACTTTATAACAAAGAACAGAATTCCATTTGAATATCAAAATGTTTCATACTTTTAAGGATCATGAAGACGCAATACGTTAATTGAATTAATAGTGTTAATTTCAATTACACCCCAAATATTGGCCTCTTCGTAACAAGCATGGCTGCCTGGGTTCTTCAAAATATCTTAACCTTGACATAGTTTCGATGATGATTATTTAAAGATAAATTTAAATTCACGACTTCAAAAAATTTTAAAACAATGTCCGGTAAATTGAGCTGTTTACACGATTTTTTCTCTTATAATGCCCTACTTAAAAGACACATTATTTCGTTCAAATTTTTAATTTTATGTCCGATAAAGTAATGTTTACGTGTTATAAAAACCCAAAATTATTTTGGTAAAATTCCATCCTTTTTATAATTATTTTAAAAAAAATAACACTGAAAAAACATATTTTGTCCTCCTAGTATGTCTGGCTTATTTGTGAAGAAGGTATCTACAGAACAGAAAGTGTTAGAATGTTACAAAGTCATTTATTATTATTCCAGTATGACAATAAATAAATATAAGACAGTAAATTATGACATTGAAATGACATGCTACAAATTTTTCTAATTCATATTAATTCTTTATGATACCTGTTGAGAATTAATGTACATATCTACTAGAAAACAATCTTGAAACTACATAACAATATAAAAATAATCATTATGTTTTAACAGACACAGAGTACTATTCAGACAAGAGCAGTTAAGACAAAGATGATTATAAACTGAGGACATTAAAGATAAAATGCCACTTTCAGGGAATTCTGTAGAAAGTTTCACAGCTTTACAATTGTTTATTTTAATTATTGTCCTTTTTGTGTTATTTTCTTTGTGTTTTTAATATTCATCCCAAAATTTTTTAATGCATTCAAGTAACAATAAATCAATAAATATCAATATAAACACATATGTTACATTGATTTATCTCATGTTATTTTACTTTCAGATGAATTGTAACACATAAATCTTTGTTTTTGTAAAGTCACTTTAATCCAATTGAATACAGAGAAGAACATCATTTTGCTGTGTATTCCTTTCAAGTTTTGAACATGAATCAAACATTTCATAATGTTATTCAAGAGAATGATTCAGTAAAGTTATCACTTCAAGAAATATAGATATTTGATTTTGACATACATGAATAGCTATAGTTTTGACACTTAAGACAAGTGAATATACAGTCAGTACATACATGTACTATCCAAAGTATATATTCAGAAACAACTTAAAGACCTTAACCTATGTATATGTTTTCATTAATCATTAAAAGCATTCATATAAAGCTTCTTACATGCATTCAGGGTAATAATTGTAGATCACTGACTGTCCCTTTGTGACCATACTTAAGTGTTATTTTTATTCATGTGCATGTAGAAACAAAGTTATTATGGAATGTATTAAATTATACAGAATGTACCTTATTCAATATAAAGACCTTACAGATATTGGTAAATTAATGAAATGTTTAATAGTCTATATAGCTTTCTTCTTAACTATCCTTTGTTGGCCATATAACAAGGTTACAACACTTGGCCCCTGTAAGGGAGAGCTGTCCCTGGATATTGATTCCAATCATAGGAAAGTTTAGCTGTAAACCGTCTATCATTCAGCAGTAATCTGAAACATTACAGATAATAATCTGACTTAAAATCAAATAATGATACAATATTTTTTTACAAATTATCTCATATGAAATGTCATGAACAGATTAATATGAAAATGTATAATTCAAATGAAATCCTTATACACTAAATGTGAATAGTTTTTATTCAATAATTCTGTATGTCTTTGAAATATGTAAATTTGTCAGTCACAGTCATTGAGCTTTTAAAGAAGTTCTTACTGTTGATTTTTTTTTATATTCCTCTATAACTGTCAGTTCCCTGACAGTGTACATGTAAGGTCATTTTACTTTTATATTACTGTTTCTAAAATAAGTTTGTCACTACTGACCCTGGTGGTATACAGCCTCATCATTGTTAAAGTCCTCTTTTACAAACACATTGATCAGCAGATGCACCAAGTACTAACTATTCATGCTGCCTTATATCTGTAAGGAAAATCAGATAAAAATTCAGCTACAATTTCATAGACTCTATTATAGCATGTACATGTATAAACGAAAATTAAGTGATATCTGAAAAGATTTCTACTAGAATAATATCTACATAAACTTTAACAAACTTATGAGTTAATCTTATAATGATTCCCACATATCTAACTTTACTACAATATATAATATAATACAATAGTATTTGTTTAAATGTGGAAACAAGACACTTAACCTCTGAAGACACTACACACCCAAAAATCAGTAAGACACTTCACCCATCATCCCTGATTATTTCCAGAATAAATATTTCAACAACAAATAAACCTCTTGTTTGTTAAATTTCTTTTTTGGATTTTTTTAATAAAATGTTTAACTCCGGGCAATTGTCAATATTTTTAACACTGACAAGTTAACTTGCAACATGGAACTTTGATATATTACACCATTTTCTGAAACATTACATGAAAGACAATTTAAAGTATCAATGTGACATAAAAATAAAGAAAAATCTGCTATATAATTGTTGATAAAAGATATTGTGTGTGATTTTCAACATAACTATCAATGTACTGTCAATCTAGGACATACATGTATTTCCCAGTATCAATGTTAGAACAAATGAGGTGTGAAAGATATATCTCATATCTAAGATAGTAGATCACCCACTTTAAATGACAAAATAAGTTATTTTAAATAAATGCAAACTTATTTTTAAGTTTTATTGTGATAATTATATTTTAGAAAAAATATAATGTACTTAATTGATTATCATTAATATCATATAAATATATTAGGGGAAAGTAGTATCTCTATTTTGATTTGGTCCATACTTACTTATATAACAAGAAATGTGTTAAAACAATGAATATTTTAATCACCATAATTGATTGCATTTCACATGTTCCACCTTAATTTGTGTAAAGCACATAACAACACATAACCAAAAAGGGAGGTGTAGTGCTTTAATCAGATTTCATAGAAAGAGGGGTGAAGTGAACTCTAAAACTGTCTATATATCAAACTCACCTGTCTGCACAAGTTACTTGTCCTTTGTTTACAATCCTCTTTTCATGTCACTGTGATCCGCCAAATTGGATCTAAAGATGCTCATTTCGCATACATGTACATGCTTTACCAAACAACAGTGCTGCAGTTTCATTTGCATTCCCATTACAGCACTGTACTGTAGGTTAACTGAAGCATTTTGTTGCTAAATAAAATCTTTTAATTATGGATATATAACAGGCTTTCTCATTGGTCCTTGTTAGGTTAAAATTTCACGCTTGACAGTTTCCATAGTATTTGTATTAATACGCCTTTTCTTATAAATAGTCGTTTTTGGTGCTATTTTGGTTACAGTTTTGTTAGTCACGTTTGTTGATTGACGCTTTAGGAAAAATTTGAACTCCCTCCCACCCTTTTTTCTAATTTGTGTGTATTGTATGCTTGTATTTTGTTTGTTTCTTTTGCCATGTCCTTTGTTAATGAATGTCTTCCGCTTTATGTACATGTACATTTGTTGACTTTGTTTAAGCTTTCAATGTATACTGCTAAACGTATATGCAGGGGTTAATCATTTCTGTGTATAATGCTTGCCTTCATATATAATTGTATAGTCTTGTATTATATAGGTTGTATTGTCTTTTATATGTCTTTCTTTCTGGCGGATTCGTAGTATTCATATTAGTTATCTAGCTGTTAATGGTCACTGTTACTTAATCGATGAAGTAATGTTATTCATGATGTGACTATCTGTTATACCGTAATATAATTGTCGTAACTAGTATGAATTATTTAGGATAATAATTTTGTGTATTATTCATTTTATACCTTTGTGAATTAATAACGAGTCTTCCTGCTCTATTAAAACTGATTATTTCTTACTTCGAGTTTCTGGTTATGACATATTTATAATGTTGCCATGTTGATTTCACACTATTAACACTTGTCTTTCACCTAGATACTGTAGCAACTTCATTGAAATGTCTACAAAAGAACATACTTAACTAATAATACCAATCAAAGTGGTTTTATAGCTTGACAATTAACACAATTGTTATTGACAATTGTTAGATCTATGTTCTGTCCGAAATCTGCACTGTCCGAAATTTCCGTACTAAAATATTTCGAACAGAAAAGTAGGAAACTGTATAGAAAATTGTAAGAATCATTTGCTAATCTGGCTACAGATGTGACAGGAGTTATCTTAAACACACATATATATGTCGGTTGTACTAAAATGAAAGTAATATAACTAACCATAGCTTCTTCATGGAAATTATCCAGAGATTAAACAGGAAGTGATAGTTGCGTCCCTGGGATGTTTAAATAGAATCAGCACTGTACATAAACATGTACGCAAAAAAACCTACGTTAGATGAAAACTTCAATTGTTCAAATATTTGTGTCTGAAAGTTCCTATCGGGAATTATGCAAAAATGGCCGCCATTTTTAAGATCTTAAGCCTACTTACGACCGGTCTGATGCAGCCTTAAAGTTACGACGTGTATCTACGACGTCTTAGCTACGACCATGTTGATAAAACGCGACGTAGCCGTAAGATCGGTCGTACGACCAAATCTTAGCTAGGACCTGGCGTGCGACCGTTGATAAAACGACACCCAGAAGTGTAGTTTTCTTTTTTGTAAAAATGTTATTTTCTGTCAAGAATTATTCAATTATGAAACCTTGAATTTATGCCCAATGGCACTGAGTGTCAATAATTCTGCAAACAGAAATCAATTCACATTCCAGGAAAACACACCATGTTCCTCTGCTCATCACTTTTCTCTACTACCATGTATATTCTCCCACATTCACTTCGGGATGACTTCCCAACACTTTTCCGAAACCGCTTTAGCGAACTAATTGTTCATGGATTAAATAGTATATACCATCTGAAAGCTCCCCGCTTCCCGCCTTTCCTTACTCACTCATTTTCTTTGAAAATATCTTAAGTTACTTTTGATCTTATTTAATTATCTGATTGTATATTCTTTCATTTTTCGTTTGGCGTACTTAATCAGTAACGATTTTCATTTCGGACAGAAGAAAAAATTATGTATTTTCAGATTCCCCCTAAGAGGGCTCAACAATATTACCAAACATAATGTTATCTTGCAATGCCTGCGGCCGCATGTACAGTAAATCTTTGCTCAGTATCTTATTTCTCATTTCCATATCAATCACACGTGATGTAGCAAGTAACAATTATTAGTTTCTTTAGATTTCTGCTTTATCAGGCACGATATCTATTCTTTCGGGTGTTCTCTTATTTTCTTCTTTGATATAATTCCACATTTTAGATATATATGAATCAAGAAATGGAGTAGTTGACGGTATTGTTTAATCAACATCATCATTCATCGCGTTAAAAAGATCCTGGTTCCTGATTCTTTGATTGAATGGGCTATTGAATGCTGAATATGTTTTATAGTTTTAAGTTTGCTAAATATGGGAACCAAAAAGGTCGTTAAATAGGGCATATTTTCAAAATAACTAGTGTTGATCTGCTTTTAGATTTCAGATAAAGAGATTGAACCCTATGATATTTACATAAAAAATTGCAGATGACAACAATTCAGTTACAACAAGGGTAAAAATGGCAAAACGTTTTTAGTTTTCAAAACGGCTCATAATTACCAGGTCATTGTTTCTTGAAAATGATTTCCCATTTAATTTACCCTGTTTTAAAGCAGAACAGAACAGATGCTTCTTTTTAATATTTCAAATGACGCCATTAAAAATGCAATATTACGCCTCATATAAAACTGTATCTATAAGTGTTGCGAGACTACAGTTCGTTTTGTTCGCTTTTGTTTTGTTTTTTGTTTTTTACAAAAAATATCCAGTACTCAGGCATCTCATTAGTCAAACCCCATTCCCCTGACAAACGAAATACGGAAATTAAACAATCTTATCTGATGAAACTGTATTAGATAGTTTGTTTGTCTTGTTTGCTTGTTTTTGTTGTTGTTTTTATTCATTTTTTTTGGTTGATTGATTGATTGATTGGTTGTTTGTTGCTTTGTTGGTTGGTTGGTTGGTTGGTTGGTTGGTTGGTTGGTGGGTTGGTTTACGCTTTATAAAGAGTCTATATCACATGTTTTCAGTATTTCCTTGTACATTAAAATATCTTTTTCACAAACTGATAGCCTCAATTCTAGGCGCCTTTCTATGACATACGGACTATAATGTCAGTAGGCAAGGTCCTATAGGGCTAAAAGTCTCCCTAGTCATCATGGTCGATACATTTCCTATAGTCATTTATTCGCAAATGATAAACAATGAAATAGGGAGAGTTTGTTTTTTGGTGTGGTTTTAGTATTGTTTGTTGTTTTTGTGTGTGTGAATTTTGTTGTTGATGTGTGTGTGTGTGTGTGTGTGTGTGTGTGTGTGTGTGTGTGTGTGCGCGCGTGCGTGTGTGTGTTGTTGTTGTTTGTTGTTGTTGGGTTTATTGTGGTGGAGGTGGGGTATTGGGGATTTATGTTTATAATATAAATATATTTTTCATTAATAAATTTTAAATGAGTTTAAAAGGATTATTTATAGGAAATGAAGTAATATTTATCTGGCTTATTTTATAACTTGTACTTACTCACTTTAGGCTAAATAATTAAAGTGACAAGTAATATGTCGTTTGCATTTAAACTCAAACAAAGAACACAACGAAAGAAGTCAATGCTCTAGAGTGTGGACTTTTGTATTTCTTTTTATTGATGAAATGTCAGTTGCTTAATTACCATATCTCTGTTATAATTATCATTATTAATAAGCAATACTTTTACTTAAAAGGTTGGTGTATTTGCAAAAATAATATTTCTGTTACCTCTAATGAATTGCATTAATGAAAGATTTGTTATTTTATAACCAATCAAATTTCATGGAAGACATTTACATAAAATGTGATTGTTTGATGTAATAACTGTACTTGTTTCAATATTAACCAAGTTGAATGATAACACAATTTATATTCATTCTCGAGTTAAAACTTGGTACCATTAACTTAACGTTTCGTTAATAAAGATTATAGATGGTCAAATAAAAAGAGAAAAAGGAAATATGTCATCAGATAAAGATTCAACTAAGCGTTAGGGACAAATCAGTATGTGCTTTAAACACATTTATACGAATCGTCACTATTTTCTTAAATTTCAAAACGAAAATATTTCAATGTAATATAATAATAATAATATAATGTACCTTTATGATTTACCGTTACTTTAAGTTCAAGCTACATTAATTTTAATTAATAATCTTTCTTATTCTTATGTTTTATTACAGAAAGACAACACAGCATCAAAACTTTACTTATGCTTGAGCTCATCTTGTGTTTATTCAAACAAAATCCCTCAATAAGTGGTTAAAACAATCTTTATCAAGAAAGGAAGTCTGTATCTCTTTCTTTAATAGAAATATAAAATCAAATATTTGTAAACTTTACAATACATTATTTATTAACTTTTCAATATTGGGCAAGTTTTCACTTCAAACTTAAGGCTAATAAACAGTTCAGCACGACATTTTGAACATAAAACCAGGCCATTATGCAAACAGTACGGCCTTTATGAGAAAACTCGGATATTATGAGGTTTGAGAATTTGATTAGCTCTCCAGGTCGGCCATTATGAATCTGCTTTTTTTTCATTAAAAACGTCACCATTTTGAATTGCCGCAAGGTAGGTTTCTGAGACATTTTTAAAACAAGAATTTCATTTGCAATACCTCACAAAAACGTAATTTCGCATTGGTTACCCAGTACTTAACATTTTTAGGTTGTGTGTAGTAAATTTATAAAATTGTCAATAATTAAGTATTTTCAAAATGGTCTTGTTATTGGGCTTTAGATTGTAATATTAGCCTTCTGTCTTTGGCCTCAGGGTAATATGACAGTCTTCAGCCCAATAAGAAGGCCATTATGAAAGCACTTAATTATTAACATTAAAATAACAACTGTTTATCAAGATATTATTAACCCTTAACCTACTGTTAATGTATTTTTCCGAATTTAGTTTGAAGCGTCCATTTGTAAATTAATGGATTCAAAGTAGAGCTAGCAACTGTATAGAAAGTGCGCAGTCTTTACGAGCGTACAGGCTCGCCTTGCTCTATACTTGCATGCACACGTATAAATACAGCCTGAACATATGCAACTTAATGCTTGAGGACGTAGGCTCTGTACATTTTACCACTGCAGCTCAAGAAGAAATTATAACTGGTTTTGAAATGGCCAGTGTTTCATAAATATCTAAGATACTTGTATGGTACTGAATTCACAGCGGAGGTAAGCTTTGTTATTTCTTCTGTAAATTGAGCTTGAATCAGTATTCGATAGGTAAATAAGATAAGAGGTTGTTATGCCATACCATATCGTGGTCGATTTACAGTCGTGTTGTATGATTTGGGAGCGAATGCTATTGTGCAAAATGTTAATCTCTACGGGTTACTCCTCTACTCTACCTGTTCAAATGTGCATCTGGCTACGTGGACTTCCAGTCACGAAGTATGAGATCTCTCATAGTAGATCTTTGGTTTAATGGAGTTGTTCTTTCACACAAACATAATAGCTTTCAAATCGATGAAAAGGTCATATACTTTTTCATCCTAGACAATAACAATGTAACATAATGTATCACATTTATTATCAAATTTCATTTCATTTGTGTTTATATGTAAGATGAGGGGGAAACATAAAGAAAAAAACAGAAAGTTTCAAATGAATTGCTTATTTTATTTTTGGTAACGTAATCTTTGTTCTTTGCTGGTGCCTTTTTGTTGGTAGCACTGGTATTGGTCAATTGTTGTTTAAGTGTCCTTAACGAAATCCTTTAGTACTAGTATGCGTATGCGTATGGGTGTCCCTAAAATTATAAATTAACAAATTGTAGCTAAATTTGTTTTCATCTTAAACTGAATAAGACGTTGAAATAAAGTATTTAATACATTTAAAGAGTTTCTTTACAAAAACAAAACTGTAACGGCCGAATAATTGAATTCAATTAAATGCTTATTTATAAACGTGGTTTTAAATGATATACTTTAATATCTATGTTAATTATTGTATATAGATAATATAAGTGGAAAACTTCTGTTAAAGATATACTGTGCTCATCTTTGAGTAAAATATTTTCATTGAAGAAATTTATTGAAATCTATAAACTTCATATTGAATATGTCAAATTTAAAAAAAAGAACGTATAAACTATATATTAAAATCTGCATTCCTTATATAGGGCAAGTAATGATGATACTTTTAAATAGTTTGTCCACTTCTAGTTTTTAGTATGTGACGCATATCATATATACTTCATATGAAGTCAAAACATGTATATCTAATATTTACAAAAAGACTATGTAGCAATTATCAAAAATGTTCTAATATCATATTTGAGCATAGTATAAGTAGGATTATATTTATAAAAAGAACTAACATCGTTTCACTATGGTAATATTATTGGTGATTGTCTTAAAATTGCATTTTTTTATTTACTTTTTTTTGAAACGCGAATTAAAGAAAGAGAAACAAAACTCACTCCTCCGCCGCTGCAACATCTGTAAAGCCGGTAGGGGTATCTTCTACAGTACCCACAGGCACGAGTGCCATATGGACAGAAGGGATAACACCCATATTGAGCTGAATAGATAAAGATTTGTATTGCTTCGTATATAAGCTAAGATTACGTAAATGCAAATAAAATAACAGCATCATTACAGTATCTATATAGCACCTCAGGTGCCCTTCTGTGCATTATTTCATGCATGAACGGGCACCTGATTTGAAGCACCGACTTTCTGTAAACTAGCTGGATAGCTCCCTCACATGAAATAATCCCAAGTCCCTTTCGGCATTCGAACCAAAGCGGTGAGGGGCAAGTGGTTAGATTTTAAGTAAGCGTACTTGACCACTCGGTCACGGACGCCCCTGTATTTAGTTAGAACATATAAAATCAGATAAATTGACAAATGTCCATTTTAAAGATATTGTGGTGTAAATTGCAACAACCAAGATTAGCGACAGCTTTAGGTATGTAAACTCTCACTGCTCGTCTTTAAACGTGACAGGCCTTAATGTAATTATAAACATCTTCAGTTGAAATTATCGCATACTGGAGAACAGAAACAAATAAATACTCATCAACCTGACAATACCATGTATCATCGAAACAGGACTTTGCGATTCAATATTTTATATGCTTCTATCAATATATACATTTTTATGAAGTTTTTATTACTGTACATTTCAATGAATTACATTTTTTATTATGTTATAATTCTTCAGTAATGAAAAGTGTATGTTCTTTTCATTCCTTTCTTATTGTAGAACCAAAAGTTCATATAAACTATTTAGCTGCTCTTTTTAACTCAAAGCGGAAATGGTGAAATCTTAGCTAGTGTCTTTAAGCATTGTGCAACGGACATTCCAAACAAAACTAATTGAATCAGCAATTGTTTGAAATATTTTTAAAAATAAGAATATAATGTATTTACTTTTGTATACAAATATTCTGTTTTGGTTTTAAATAAATTATTTTACATACCTTCGGCAAATTCAGGCAGAATTGTTATCGCCAAAAATCCCACTAGCAATAACAGCATCAATAGCTTAGCCATTCCGTTGAAGTACTTGTAACAACGTAGAATAACAAAATTCTGGGATGTTATGTGTGAATATCATAAGTCCCTTCAGACTATATATATATACTGTACCTATGTCATTATGTGCGTGTATATCCTTCACCTTTGAAATATTTTTATCAGATTTCTGATTGATGATTTATCAGACCACAAAGGTTTAAAGGAATTAGTAATTATTAATGATTGAAGAGCATGCATAGAATATATTTGTATTTTAATAAATATTTAATCACATCAAAACTTCAATTTAAAGTAATTAAGCTTATGTTTTGTAAATATGCCTGGTCACATGGTTGCCGTTTTTTTTAACTTCTATCAAAGTTGTAACTTCACCCCGGGACTAGATAGGAAATACCCATATTTTCCTGAGTAGTTCTTATACCCTAGCGGAAGCTTTCAGCCATAAGAAGAAACTTTAGCACAGTAGATAAGGCATGTTCAGTATTCACAACCAATCATTGCAATTGTTCATTACAAGCATTATAAGCTTTTTTATGGAAGGACTTGATTCGAACAGGCAAAACACTTCTTATCTGCTGGTGTTAGCTCATTTCATACCCTCGAAGTACTCCCCGTGGCTAGAAATGCAAAGTTTCAGCCGATGTATCCACTTCTTGAAGGCGTCACGGTACGCTGATTTGGGCACAGTAATAAGGTACTGATGAATGGCAGATCCAAGTGCCTGTCGGGACTTGTATTTCCGTCCAGCAAGGGAGGATTTCAATTTCGGAAACAAAAGGAAATCACATGGGGCAAGGTATGGAGAATACGGGGGTGAGGCAAAAAAGTTTTTCAAAAACGCCGAAACTATTGCGGAGGTATGAGCGGGGGCATTGTCATGTAGAAGACGGATATGCTTAAAAACAGTGACAGGGCGTCGTTTCTTATAATACTTTTTCAGTTTCTTAAGTACTACGTCTTTGTAGTACTTCCCAGTGATATTTTTGCCCTTTTTCACCGGCACATTTATTGCGACTCCTTCACCAGAGAAGAAAATTGCTTACAAAACCTTCTTTGCACTCACAGACCGTTTGGCAATTATTGGGCGTTTGTTGTGTTTAGTGGCCCAGAGTTTGTTGCTAACTTTTCTGACGGGCTCAAAATAATGAACCCAAGTTTCATCACCTGTGACGACATTAGCAAACTGTTTTTTGTCATATTTTTGGAAACATTTGAAGCAGCTTTTTGGTCACCTTAACCCGTTGCCTCTTTTGCTCATCGGTCAACAGATGTGGCACCCATCTAGCAAAAAACGTTCTGACTTTCAAATGCTTCTTCAAAATAAAGTGAACCGTTGATAGTGATATGCCTACCTTTCGTGCAATATCAAGAACTGTAAATCTGGCATCTCCATCAATGATATCCTTTATTTGGAAACGGTTTCGTTACAAGATGCAAATTTTAGCCTACCTGATTTTGGTGCATTTTTATGCACTCTACACCAGACTCAAATTTCTTTTTCCGTCGCCTAACTGTGTCATAAGACACACAAGTAGGCCCATAATCAGTAATGAGTTCAGTCATCAACTGCTTCAAAGAGCAACCAAGTTTTGAACGAGCTTTGATGTAAGCCCGTATTTCATCTTTTTGTCGACGCTTCTACCAACCATTTTTACTACAGTAGTCAATGACAGCGTGTATTTAAATGGCAAATTGTATGTCTTACACTTAGTCTTACATGTACATTTATACACCGTTGTGTAGGTATTGAATACCCTAAACAGGTATTTATTGGTTCTTATCGTGTCCCACGTGGATAACGAGATATCTAGAGGACAATAAGCATTTCTTTTCGAATAGCCCTCGTAAAATATATGTGAGAAAATTATGAGTGGACCCATTACGATCTCAGTAGCTACTGAATATACTGGCTCGGTCTAAGACCATTGCGCTAAAATTATCTTTTCTATATTTATTGCTGATTGTTGACCGTTCATGTTATGGACATTGTCGGAGACCTATCAAAGATTTGTGTATCCAGTTCACTGACAGTTTGATCGGTATGCAACTAACAGGTTAATAAAATTGGACAAAGCATAATTATATTAAGGTTAAAAAAGCAATGCCATTATTCTGACATGTATATTTATATTAATATTTGCATAATTTGGGCATGTTATTATTGAAACAAACGCTTTTTAACGACACGCACTCATATTTAGAACTCAGAACTAAATGTGATTTTTCTCGGTAGAAAAGATAAAACTTTTCTCTTAAAATGATTTTGAAATGAATTTAAAAAATGTTCAGAAGAGAAAACGTTATACGAGTTTGTGATAAAATAATATGTGTCATTAAATATTAAAAAATTAGGTACAAAATACATATCCATACAAAATAAGTCACTGAAAAGCAGAATATAGTTTAGAAATATGGACTGTTTTCGAAACTATTATTGGATATCAAAATGATATGAAAATGATAACATTTTAGGGATAAATGGGTCCTTAAATATTAACCTTGGTTAATAATGTTTTAAGAAATCTGTGATGTCAGACAGAAACAAGGAAAGTGAATTAATTATCTATTTACACTTAATCACACAATGTACATGTATGTGCAGCTATAAATATATATACTTATTTTTATGTTGTCTAATTTCTGTAACACACATTATAATAGTATCCTTATTCAGAGCAAGCAGTGTTGTTTTGAGAAAACGCTAAACTCAGAGATTAATAAATTAATTGTTTCTTCTTTACAAGGAAAAATATGTGTTTTTTACACTAAGCGGTTTTGATGTTTATCACCGAATGAATATAGTGCTAAATATGAAATATCTGGTCTTAAAAGTAGCGAAATGTAAAGCAAAAGGAATTTTGAATTTCATACAAAGTGCTTTGTCACTACAACTGTACTAAATTCAATAATGCAAAGACAGCGAAAGACGGTTCAGCTGTATTATCAGTGAGTATTGGGAGTAGAGTAATTATTTAGAAACAGGGAGTAGTTATTTAGAAACAGGGAGTTATTATTTAGAAACAGGGAGTAATTATTTAGAAGCAGGGAGTAATTATTTAGAAACAGGGAGTAATAATTTAGAAATAGGGAGTAATTATTTAGAAACAGAGAACATCGGGATGGAACAAAAAAGGAATGTGTTAGAGAAATTAAAGTAATATCGTTTTGAGGCAAATGAGATTTTATGCTGTTTAAACTGTTTTGATATTTTCACATATTTATCAATACTCTACTCGTTATAAGGAGCTACAGGATAAATACACAATTGTTGTAAAGTATGTTGTGTTGTTTTGTTTTGTTTTGTTTTTTTTTTGTTTTTTTGATTTTTTTTTGTTTTTTTTTTTTTGTTTTTTTTTTTTTTTTGTTTTTTTTTTTTTTTTTTTGTTTTTTTTTTTTTTAAATAGCGTTCTAAATTGATAAGTGTTTGAAAGTTTGAAAAAAAAACCAACTAAGATTGCCATATTCTAAATGAATTGAAATAAGTTACTAAACCGGCTACCTACATATTAAGTAGACTAATTAATAGACTGTTTCTAAAAGAAAAAAAGTACTTTCAAATACGTCGTTCTTGGCCAATTTAATTTTAAAAATACTAACTTATGTACACTAATATTAAAAACAAGTCTTAAATTTCTTAAATCTGGTTGTTCACGAGAAGCTATGTGTTTCTATAAAATAATTGGCATGTATTAATATGCATGACACGAAACTTTCTAAATAAGATTATGAAGTGAAGGTCTTAATTTACTACAATATCTATTTATCATTATAAAATGAATTTATTTTATAAACATTGTGGTTTCTTCAAGGGCATATTTCCTTTTAATATGCGAATTAATTTATTGTAAGGATATGTTTTATGTAATTAGTTTTGAATTTAAACTAATATAATGAAGAAAATGTATGGTTAATATTTTTGTCGCATTCATCATCTAGAAAAGATATAATTTTATGGTATAGTCTAAAATATTTTTTGTTTCAAAACAAGTAACGGAATACATTGTGGTTAACGGTTTAACGTAATTACTAATTTGCGTCATAATACATTATTTTTTTATCATTTATTGTACAAAACATGGATAAAAACGGATATTAAATCATGCATTTGGTTAAAAGTGTTAATATTTATAAGATAGATATATAAATTATAGTAAACATAATGGATTTTTTTCAAGACATATCTATGATTGGTCTGCCCTTAGATTTGAGATAAAACACATAAAATCTGTTCAGTCTTATTCATTTATTTATCTATTTATTTATTTATCTATTTATTTATTCATCCATCCATCCATTCATTCATTCATTCATTCATTCATTCATTCATTCATCTATTTATTCATTTATTCATTCATTCATTCATTTATTCATTTATTTATTATTCTAACATTTTTTTTCCTAGTATTTTATTTCATGTTTATTTTTATTTTTTTAGATAAGGACACCAAATATGCTATGCTATGCTTATTGTAGCTTTTAAATGAAATCAAAAAAGTAAAGTAGCAAGAAGTATATATTTTGAAGAGAATAAAATGATCCGAAGCTAAGCTGTTTGAACCTGAGGCCCGATGTTGTACAAAGGCATCAAATTGCACTCGATATTTTACCGAAAAGAAATGGCTAGTTTTTTTATTATTCAATTTCATCGATCAACCAGCAGTGCACAAGAATCGTTATTCCATACAATGTCAAGTCACGTGATAAGGCGGAGTAAAAGAGCGGGAAAAAGACGTATCACAAACAACATATATTACGACAAACAAATGTTAAATCTCCTCAAGGAGGGAGATGGTAGGGCAGATAGAGGAAAAGCGGGAAATATTCAAATGCAAATTCACAAGGTAAGATATTTTATCAAGATAATAGGCGACCATTTAATACAAAATATAATACTACAAACAAAAGAATAGAAACATAGAGTGACACCGCTTAATATTAAAATATTTCGCATGAACATTTCATTTTTATATAAAAAAATACAATTGATAATAAGCTCACATGGCTTTAGATTTTAATAAAATAATCATACATTTTAAGTTTTATTATGTAAACTGGTTTATAAAAACATAAGTTTTGTAACTAGTACTTTTAATGCTTTTTGATTCATTGAGAAAAAATATATAGAGAATATTTGTTTGTTTGTGTGTAAGATGAAATTTTATTTCATCGAAGGGGCTTTAAAAAAACAGTATTCCGAGTGAGAAAACTGTTTTTAATGTTCACAAGAAGAAATAAAATTACATCATACACAACAAACAAAAAAAAATCTTTTTATTTTATGCTTAAAACAAGTTAAAACGAAATTTCGATAATATTAACGTTAATATTAAAATCTCCCCATTGAGAGCCCCATTTAGTCGGAATTTCTTATTAAAAACAAGAAGTTTTGAGCTGAGAAATAGGTCCAACAATCAACGTTAAATGACGGTGATATTATTAATTTTATTAAAAAATATGAATGATCGCTTGTTTTAAAAATAAAAACAAACAATTCTTGTAGGAGAAAAAGTCCAACCATCCATTCATATTTCTGTTACTTCCTACGAATTGATACTAGACCTGGCTTTGTTAAATGTAAGCGGCAGCCATTTTTTAAAGTTGTGTATTTCACGGGAGGAAAATAATTGTGTTTGATTCAGAGGTATTTTGGATTTGTTAGTCATACACCTTTTTAAAAGAAAGAACACTTATTTGTGGATTGTAACAGACAAAAATTAAGTGTTGACAGATGTGAAAACATTAAAAAAACAGCTAGGAAAATGGAAAACTTGGAAGCTGGCTCAGGAACGCTGGGTTGTTTACTTTTTTCTTCGAGCTGATGGCTGTCATTGCTTTTCAATTTTCATAAAGCATACGATAGTTATTGCTCGTAGGATACTTTAATATGCCCAAATGACATCAAGAGCAGTTTTGCATGTGGAAAAAAAATGTATTTTTCAGACTGTAAAAATGAAACAAAAAACATTAGAGACGAAATTTGGTGATTGGAATTTGAATGAATTGAAGTAAGTTTTCTTCTTTTTATTACTTTTGAAATTTAAGTTATTTATCAATTTCAGCTTTGCCTTTCTCGAAACAGCCCTGACAACGTGAGAATTGTCAACAATAATAAAATTGAGGTACCGCATGGGGAAAATCTTTAAAAAAAGTCTCATCTTTAATAAATGTCACTGTGAAATTATCAAATATAATTTTCACGGATAAATAAGTAATCCACTGAAAAGCATAAACTAATCAATTGAAAAAATAGCATTTTAGCTGTGTCTGTTTTGTGACATTATCTATATATGTATATACTACGTGTATGCATTGATGAGAAATAAATAAACATTTAGCAATATGAGTTTTCGTTATAAAAAGACATGATTATGATAAATTAAATACGGTTGGCTAATTTTTTACATTTTTTAAATCGCTTAGTCATGCTTTTGTTGGGTTTTTGTTGTTGTTGTTGTTCTTTCTTATTATGTTGATTTTTTTTTTTTTTTTTTTTTTTTTTTTGGTTGTTGTTTTTTTTTTTTTAATTTAGGACTTATATACAATTTAAAGCTGTTTATGAAACTGAAAAGTATGTTGAATGTACAACTTTGCCTAGTAAATACAAGTCTGCCTTAGCTTAGTTAAGATGTGGAGTTGCCCCCCTCCGTTTAGAAACTGGGAGATACAACAAGAACAGCGCCTATGTCCGATTTGTGAACTTGCAGTGGAAAAAGAAGTTCATGTTTTACTTCATTACCCAATGTATCAGAGTCTCAGAAATAATATTGCTAAAAAAGCTATTGTGATTGATGCCTCATTTAACAATTTATGTGATCAGGATAAATTAAACTGTGTACACTTAAATGAACATATGTTAACAGTAAGTTCTAAAATGTGCTTTTCAATTTTAAAAGCCAGAAACAACCATTAATATAAATAGGTTAACATACTACATTTCATGATAGGTCATATATCCTTTTTATTATAAGTATTATTAGCGTAAAAAGTGTAAAGCAAAGTTATATTATCTCATTCTATGTGGGAGATGGGGTATATATATACAGACACTGACAGTTTAAAGTATGTGGGTTTTTTTCACTGACAATTCAAATACGTTTGGTTTTTTTGTCTGCAAATAATATTGTATTAAAATAAGTGTTAGTCTTTAAAACATTCCTTACTTCATAAACAAGAGTGTCTGTAATTTCTGTATCTGGAGTGAACAGTTAATTTTAAATACATACAAATGTTATTGTAGAAATATGATATATCTTAAATTACATAAATAAGTTGTTTTATCCCTATGTTTTGATAATCACTACTGACCAGTTCATCCATGGTCTAACCAGGTGTGATAAATGATTTTGTAAAACTATTCTTTTTATATTGCGTGATAGTGATTCTATTACAAAATTTAGTATTTTACAGTATAATTTCTTATGGCAGTTTTTAAGTCGAGGTCAGTAGAGGATATCAAACTTTTAGAATGTAAAATGTCTATTAAAATTTTGCAATCAAATGTCTCAAATAATTTTTTTAATAATGACAATATACAATTATGTCATTTTATTACAATTGATTTATATGATGTAAATGTTTGGAATGTGAATACGTAAATAAGGGAGGTAAATCTACAGTACATATTATACATTTCTATAATATAGACTGTGGAGTTATCCCTCTTAGTATTAGCTATAACAAGTCTCTTGTAATTCTTTCGACAATGGCTATATACAATTTCAATGTTTTAAATGTTTTTTATGTATATATGTGTATAGCTGAGGCTATAATAAAGAATAAAATACTTAAAATATGTTATAATTTATCAAGTTTATGAAAACATCGTATTGAACTGAACTGCTTTAATTAATTAATTGAATACGTCGCGACATTAATTAACATTTGTCCGATGATCAAGCTTGCTGATAATCCCTGAACAATGACTGCTTAATTTTCAAAGATAAACCATTTAATTTATTTTGTCAATTTAATGTGGGTACTATCTGTAAAATAAGAGAGAAACTCTAATCCTTTTATTTTGTACTTAATTTTCGCTAGACAAGCTGTCCTTTGTATGTGTGAATCGGGTACATCGCCGGTCATGTATCTTTTTTCAGTAAATCCAATATGAAGATATCTGCTGAGGATGTGCCATTGGCGCTAAAAAATGAGAATGGCCCAGAAAAATCGGCAGCAGGACTAATATCGTATGAACACAAAACTGTCCGTTGGGTTATTTAGTCATCCAGTCAAAACTGGTACCAACATATTCCTTTGTAATTACGCATATTCTCGAGTTTATCCATTTTCCTATACTTTTTCCACCTTATCACTTACCCAATCCCTTTCCCACAAAGTACCATAAGTTTTATCCAATAAAACAAAAAATCATGAATCCACTTGTTATGGTTACTGAAAAAAATGTGTTGCTATTTTAAGAAATGCTGTAATTTACCGTATAATCTGACAGGTGTGCAACTTGATTTCCCCTAAGGTCACTCAAGTTAACTGATGAAGTGTAAAAAATAGATGTCTTTTTCGTTATCAGAATATTTGACAGGGTGGTTTACCAATCAGGGAAACATTGATTATGACTTTTTTCATGATCAAAAGGTCTGTCGGTGTATGCTTTCTACGCAGAGGCATACAAGGAGCAATAAATGGTCAGTATACAATGTGACAGGCACATTTGGTGCAAATAAGAAACAATTAAAATGGATAATGCACACAGATATTAGAAGTAAGAACCAGCAATAAAACTTCCTGCAATTAATATTAGGCTACGATTACGATGTAAATAAATACCACGCAGCAACATACTTGACCTCTGATTGACAGGCATGTTTACAATTTACTTTTCAAAAGAGTTGCTTATATTATTGAAATGTGTACATCAATTATAATCTATGTTCACACCTTTTTATTTGAAAGTCAGAATAAAACTGCAAAAATTTAATTACTATGAAGAACACGTTTTATTAAGATTTTTATAATAATGATAATTATCGCCATTCAGTAATTAACAGGCAATTATTCGTTGGTGCGTTTGTTTATTTAATTGCATTATTGTGAAACTTTGTTAAATAATAACATTTGTATTTATTAAATCGGTGAAATATTGTTAAATTACATTAAAATGAGACTTTAATGAACGTAGCATTGTTTGGAGTAACAGGCGATTCACTGGTCTGTAGTGGTGCGACCAGTAGATTGTTGATTTTTTTCGATTTTTTGGATATTGTTACGCATTTTGAACCAACAAAAATCTTCTCTATGCATCCTGTTTATTTTTCTGTCTGGTTAATTCTTTATAATATCTTTATATTTCGCTACGACTCTACTACATTTATCATAAATCTAAAGATGTGGAGAAATGACATCATCCGCACCTGTTATATGGCCAATACACAAACATGGCCGCGCCTACTGAGTGATTTAGCAATTTAAATTATGTTATCATTCGTTTAATATTATTTTTTGAAGCCAGAAAATTTGAAGATTTACTGTTTATAGTATTCTATTTCTGATTTTAAGTTTTTATTCTAACATTGTCTTTCTCTTTAAAAAGGCTATAAAATGGTGCATATGTAATATAGTTTTAAGTTTTAAGATTGTTAAATATGGGAACCATTGTCAAATATGGGAACCATTAAGGTCGCTTAACAGCGAATATCAGGGAATATTTTCAAAATATATCAAGTGTTGAATTGCTTTTAGATTTGAGATAAAGAGATTGAATCCTATGATATTTAAATGAAGCATACTGAAGAAATTAAAAAAAAATGTTGTTTTTTTCTTTTTTAACCAAAAAAACTCCAGTACGCTGATACACATAGTCAAACCCTATTGCTCTGACGAATGATATACTTCAGTTCTTTTACGGAAATTAAACAATCTTATCTGATGAAAATTTTTTTGGTTGGTTGGTTGGTTGGTTGGTTGGTTGGTTTACGATCAATCAAGAGTTTATATCTCATGTTTTAATATTACCTTACTATACCAATATTACAATTTATTATATACCTATACATTTTCCCCCTAAAATACACGCAAATATTGAAGCGCAAATACGCTTCAACGGATAGAAATTTCCGTATTATGTTAGTGACAAATACGGTACCATATATGGAAATGTCGGACTATTTTTGACGTTGGTTCCGATCTTAGCTTTGTATAACGTTGCATTTGGAAACGGGAACCAAATTTATTTAAGGCGTGGCCAGTTTGCAAGAATTACGTATTCATCCGTCAGTCATGAACTTATTTCTTGACAACTACATTTCATTTTCTAAATAAAACAAAAAGGTATATAATAAAAGGAATATTATGTTGTAGTAGCTTTCTGAGGCTCTGTATTTTGCTACGAGCAGCGGTGGAAAATTGATATCTCACGAGACCGAAGGTCGAGCGAGATATCAATTTTACAACGTTGCGATTTAAATATATTTAATTTTATTGATTTAATGTCAGTGATTTAATACGATTTAAAAATATTTAATTTTATTATATACCTATAAATTTTCTCGCTAAAATACACGCAAATATTGAAGCGCAAATACGCTTCAGCGGATAGAAATTTCCGTATTATGTTAGTGACAAATACGGTACCATATATGGAATTGCCGGACTATTTTTGACGTTGGTTCCGATCTTAGCATTGTATAACGTTGCATTTGGAAACGGGAACCAAAATTATTAAAGGCGTGGCCAGTTTGCAAGAATTACGTATTCATCCGTCAGTCATGAATATATTTCTTGACAAATGCATTTCATTTTCTGAATAAAACGAAAAGGTATATAATAAAAGGAAAATTATGTTATAGTAGCTTTCTGAGACTATGTATTTTTCTACTCGCAACGTTGGAAAATTGATATCTCGCTCGACCTTCGGTCTCACGAGATATCAATTTTCCACCGCTGCTCGTAGAAAAATACAAAGCATCAGAAAGCTACTACAACATAATATTCCATATATCTTTTCCACACACAGAAAGCCTCAATTTTAGGCGCCTTTCTCTAACATATTGACTATGATGTCGGTAAGCAAGGTCCTATAGGGAGTCGTTACATTTTCTATAGTCAATTATTCGCAAATGGAGAACAAGGGAATAAGGAGAGTTTGTTTTTTGTTGTGGTTTAAGGTTTGTTTGTTGTTTTTTGTGTGTGTGAATTTTGTTGTTGTTTTGTGTGTGTCTTTTTGTTGTTGTTGTTTGGGGTTTTTTTGTGTTGTTGTTGGTTTTTTTGTGGGGGGTTATTGGGGGATTTATGTTTTTAATATAAATGTATTTTTCATAAATAAATTCTTAATAAATTTAAAGACATTGTTATAGATATTATTAAGGCAATAATTTTACTTAACAGGTTGGCGTATTTGCAAAAAATAATATTTCTGTTACCTCTAATGAATTGCATCAATGAAAGATTGTTATTTTATAACCAATTAAATTGCATGGAAGACATTTACATAAAATGTGATTGATTGATGTAATAACTGTACTTGTTTCAATATTAATCAAGTTGAATGATAACACAATTTATATTCATTCTCGAGTAAAAACTTGTTACCATTAACTTAACGTTTTGTTAATAAAGATTATAGATGGTCAAATAAAAAAAATAAAGCAAATATATTATCAGAGATTCAACTAAGCGATAAGGACAAAGCATAAAACATATTTATACAAATTGTCACTATTTTCTTAAATTTCATAGCGAAAGTTTTTCAATGTAACACATGATTATAAATGTACCTTAATGATTTAACTTTATTTAAAGTTCAAGCTACATTAATTTTAGCTTTAATCTTTCTTAGTCTCATTTTTTATTAAAGAAATTCAATATAGCAGCAAAACTTTACTTGTGCTTTAACTCATTTTGTGTTTATTCAAACAAAATCCCTCAACAAATAGTTAAAGCCATCTTCATCAAGAAAGAAATTCTGTATCTCCTTCTATAATAGAAATATAAAATCGAATATTTGTAAACTTTACAATAACAAAATTGTCTCCGACCTAGACGTCGAGTCTAACACACCAACTAGTTGAGACTGAAAAATTTCTAAATTCTGTAACTTGGATTTTGACCATATAATCACTGGTGATTTTGTTATAATAAACGACAAGAGATTCCGTAATTTATTTCTTAAAGGACCAAAATAACGAATTCCTTCCGATTTTGATTTTAATGCTTGTCGAAGTCAGATAGCTGAATCGATCGAGGACTTTTCAGTAAAATGGTGTCGTCGCGAAAATGCTGATAGTTATGCACTTAATTCATGGAAACATAATATATTTAATATTATTGAAACACGCATCGAATTTTACCGTGGTAATGAACATCCCTTAACAACTAAACCTAGACTTATTTTACGGCATCTCAGAAAGGATATATTAGCGTTCCACTCTAAATTTGTTTTAGTTCCGGCAGACAACGCGGCCAATAACATAATAATTGTATTACGTATTAATTATATAAATGTTTTACAAAATGCACTTAACAGCACCAATACTTATTCTAAAACCGTTCTTTCTGAAAGAGATATTGTGAACAGTCATATTCTTAGTATTTCTAACTTTAAAGTACGTGTTGATGAGAAAGAGCTTAAACTTCCTATCATGTACTGGATTCCAAAATTACATAAACCTTCATATAAAGCCCGCTTTATTGCTAATTCTTTATCTTGTACTACCAGTAATCTTTCTATTTTATTGACTTCTTGTCTTACTGCCATCAAGACACATGTAATTAGATACTGTGAAACTGTTTATGAAAATACGGGCACAAATCTTTTTGGTCTATTAAAAATTCAATTGAAATTTTAGATAAGTTTTAAGTTAAGAATTATCAAGCTTCATCTGTAAGTACTTACGATTTCTCTACCTTATATACAACATTGCCGCATAATCTTATAAATGATAAATTAGTATCTTTAAATTAAAAAACATTTGCACGAGAACAGGTCACGTTTCTTGCTTGCAATTAAAAGAAGGCTTTCTTTACCAATGTTATCATTAAAAAATATACAATGTGGACCTGTGACAAAGTTTGTAAAGCACTTTCTTTTTTATTAGATAACATTTTTGTCAGGTTTGGTAATACAGTTTTCAAACAGGTAATAGGCATTCCAATGGGAACTAATTGTGCCCCCCCTGATAGCTGATTTATTTCTTTATTGTTATGAGAGGGATTTTATGTTAAGTCTTTCCCCTACTTCGCATCAGGAAATTATACATGCATTTAACAACACTTCCCGCTACCAAGATGGTATTTTTAACATAAATAATCCTTATTTCGATCAATTGGTTTCTAAAATATATCCCAGTGAACTTAAATTGAATAAAACTAACTCGTCAGACGTTATTACATCTTTTTTAGATTTAAACATTTCTATCATTAACAATACTATAGTAACTAAAATCTACGATAAAAGAGATGATTTTGATTTTAGTATTGTTAACTACCCACATTTAGATGGAGATGTACCTCATGCTACATCATATGGGGTGTATATTTCTCAATTAATTAGATTTGCTAGGGCGTGCAGTCGTGTTGATAATTTTAATGAACGCAATTTATTTATTACTAACAAACTTCTTAAACAAGGTTATCGCTATCATAAATTGCGTAAATATTTTACTAAGTTTTACCATCGTAATTCAGACTTAGTTTTAAAATTTAATTGTAGTTTAAAAACTCTTTTACGACAAGGTATTACCAAGCCTGACTTCTATGGAGATGTGGTTTACCAACTTCGTAGGATCATGGGTCATAGTAATTTTTCTGCCGTCTTCACTAAAATTATCAAACAGTTTATTAAAAGAGGTTATGACCCAATTATTTTAAGGCATACCGCATGCTTGGTGTTCAACCCTTTTACAGTTTGACGCAACGCATTCCTCTTTTGATTACATCTGACGGACCAAGTGGGAGACTCTATAATGGACAGTTCTTAAAGCCCTTTGGGGACTGAATTGTCTTGATGTTCGTCTTCTGCCTTGCTTCGTCGGGCCCTTGTAGCAGATTTTCTTGTTGCTCTGCCTTCTCTTTAAGGCATCGAGTACTTTGGTAATGGTCATTAGGCAGTAACTTTTTTCTACATATTTACATAATTTTGTATGTGTTTTATTTATTTCGTCTAATGTAACAATGACCATTGTTAGAATTTCACTTGGCGGGGATGAATTTTATATACATTTTCGTGTCATTCAGGAACATATTGGGGCTAAGAGTGAGGTTTGGCGCGCCTAAAACCGGTTTAAACTCCCCAGTGGTTTAACTACCACTGACCGATCGAAGGCATACCCCCCTTTGTGTTCCTTCACGTGTTTCTATTGTCTGTATTGTAACTTGTTTTTGGATGTTTTGTGATGTCTGTTTTGTCTTGTTGGATTGTCGTTGACGGTCGGTATTTTCTCTTCCCCCCCCCCTTCCATTTTTATACCCCCCCCCCCCACATTTTCACCCATACAACCCGTTTCCATTTAATTCCTTATGGGCCTGTTTTTTTGTTTTGCCTTGTTTGATCTTTATTCTTGTTATTTTACAATACATTATTAAATTAACTTTTTAATATTAGGCACGTTTTCACTTCAAATTTAAGGATAATATGAAGTTCACCACGACATTATGAACATAAAACTAGGCCCTTATGCAAACAGTACGACCTTTATTAGAAAACTCGGCTATTATGAGATTGGAGAATTTTGATTGGCTCTCCAGCTCGGCCTTTATGAATCTGCTTTTTTATTTTAAAAAGTCGCCATTTTGAATTGCTGCAATGTAGGTTTTCGAGACATTTTTAATACAAGAATAACATATGCAATACCTCACAACAACGGAATTTCACATTAGTTATTTCTTGTTCACTCAGTACTTAACTTTTTTAGGTTATGTGTAGTAAATTAATAAAATTGTCAATAATAAAGTATTTTCATAATGGCCTTGTTATTGGGCTTTCGACTGTCATATCAGCCTTCGGTCTTTGGCCTCAGGGTAATATGACAGTCTTCAGCCCAATAAGAAGGCCATTATGAAAGCACTTAATTATTAACATTACAATAACAACTGTTTATCAAGTTATTATTAACCCTGAACCTACTGTTAATGTATTTGTCCGAATTTGAGTTTGAAACGTTCATTTGAAAATTAATGGATTCAAAGTAGAGCTAGCAACCATATAGAAAGTGCACAGGCTGCACGAGCGTACAGGCTCGCCTTGCGAGCATGCACATGGATATTTGCATGCACACGGATAAATACAGCTTTAACATATGCAGCTTTATGCTTGAGGACGTAGGCTCTGTACATTTTACCACTACAACTCAAGAAGACACTAGAACCGGTTTTTGGAATGGCCAGTTTTTCATAAATATCTATGATACTTGTATGGTACTGAATTCACAGCGGAGGTAAGCTTTGTTATTACTTTGGTAAATTGAGATTGGACTATATAATGTACTCAGTATTGGATAGGTAAATAAGATAAGAGGTTGTCATATCATGGTCGATTAACAGTCGTGTTGTATAATTTGGGAGCGAATGCTATTGTGCACAATGTTAATCTCTATGGGTAACTCCTCTACTCGATCTGTTCAAATGTGAACCTGGCTACGTGGACTTCCAGTCACGAAGTATGAGATCTCTCATAGTAGATCTTTGTTTTAATAGAATTGTTCTTGCACACAAACATAATTATAGCTTTCAAATCGATGAATACATGAAGACTATAAAAAGTCATATAGTTTCTTATCCTAGACAAAAACAACGTAACATAATGTATCACTTTTATTATCAAAATTCATTTCATTTGTGTTTATTTGTAAGATAAGAGAAAGAAAACGTAAAGAAAACAAACAGAAAGTTGTAAATTTAGAATGGATTGCTTATTTTATCTTGGTTCTTTGCTGACGCTTTTTTGTTGGTAACACTGGTACTGGTCAATTGTTGTTTTAGTGTACTTAACGAAATCCTTTGGTACTAGTATTGGTATGGGTAAGGGTATCCCTGAAATTATAAATTAACAAATTGTAGCTAAATGGTTTTCATCTAAAACTGAATAAGACATTAAAATAAAGTATTTAATACAATTATAGAGTTTTTTTTAAAAAAAAAAAACAACAAAACTTTGTAACGGCTAAATAATTAAATTAAAGTAAATGTTTATCATTAAACGTGTTTTAAATAACAAACTTGTATATTTATAATAATGATTGTTAATAGATTGTAAATGCTTTGAATATTTATTGAATAAATGTCTGCCATGTTTGTTCATCAATGTTGTAAACTTCTCTGAAGCATGTGTATCATTTTGAAAAGTACTCACATTGTATCATAACGTTAATTCTTTTTGTGATTGTCTTAAAATTGCACCTATTACTTTTTGAAAAGATTGATAAAAGACAGATAAACTCACCGGACAACATCTTCTCATTACAGGGTATCTGCTACAGTACCCACAGAAACGAGTGCCGCGTGGACAGTATCCGTGATAACAATCACCATATTGAGCTGAAGAGATAATGAATCGTTATGCTTCATTTTGAGCTAAGTTCCGGTACATACAAACTTATCAAATAAATTAAATAGAACGTATCAACTAATATATATGGACAATTTTATAGTAATTGTAGAGTAAATAGCGACAACCAAGATCAGCGACAGATATAAGTATAAAGACTTTCACTGCTCATCTGAAACTTTGACATCTTTGGAAGTAAATATCGCATAATTGCGAGCAGAAATAAAGTAATTGACATTCAAATACTATTTCTATGTGGCACAGTAACATGAAACAGCTATTCTGTTATTTATACCATAGTTTTATAATTTATGAAGTTTCTATAGTTTGCATTTCAATTCATCATTGTGGCCAATACCGTTCAGTAAAGAAAAATATATATTCTACATATTTCCTTACTGAAGAAACAAACATTCATAACAACTCCTATACCTTTTATATATAGAACTCATAGCAGATAAGAGACGCAGTGCCTTGTCGCATAATGAATGCTGCGGATATTGTAAACTAGAACTGATATACGCACTACCAATGCATCAAAATATCATTATCAAAAGGAATATAATGTATGTACTTTTGTACACTAACATAATTACTTGTTTTACGTACCTTCAGCAACTTCAGGCAGAATTGAAATCGCCAAACTCCCAACAAGAAATAACAGCAATAATAGTTCAGTCATTCTTACGAAATATTTCCAAACACGTAGAAAGTCCAAGGATGCTATGTGTAAATATTGAGTCCCTGAAGACTTATTGGCGACGCCGGCAAGCGGCGTCGTCTCTTATGGAATGCTTTTTATTTTGGTCTATGGAAGGAGCTGTTATCATTAGCAGTTAATGTCATGTTGGGGTTATTAGTTGCAGGCTCAGTTTAACAGCTTTTCCCTTAGCTTTATTGGCAATACTAAAACCCGGATTTCGAATATCGTTGTGGTCTACATTTATGCCGTATTTTTCATTCATTTATATATTTTCAAAATTTTCCTACAAGAAGAACGTTCATCTGCAATGAGTGTTAGGATTGGTTATGGAGCTGTTGTAAACGATTACCCTATTGATTTTATCCATATTACGTTTATCTATTGCACATAATGATTGTTTTTACAAAATGTACCAGTATCCGGATGTGGAAACCTATCCGATTTTCTGCAATTACTCCTGTCACATGGCCATCTAATCTTTTATGAATACTTTACCATAGTTTTGCATGGCTTAATAAAACTGAGCCAGCAACATTTCATAATTTTGCTGTTTAGGGTGTTCTTTTGGGTGTCAGGTTTTCTCTAATTTAAGGGGAAGTAACTAATGTTTACTAAATTATTTGTTCTATTTTAGGTATTACTTACTATTTTTGTTGTATAAAATTTACCAGTTGTAAGGTCATCAAAAGCATAGAGGCCCTGAGGAGTGAATATTGATAAATTATTTTACTGGCTTTATATACCTTAGACTGGATTTTTCTAGTTTGTTCAGTTAGTACATACCTACAGGTATTCTGCTACAGGATCTTCTAATCACTATGTAAAACTAATTATTATTTTCTATGTGTTTGTATATAAATTGTTAATAAAATAAACTTTGGTAAAAATGAAAGGTAGAAAATTAAAGCCGATATGTTAATAGGATGTACGTCATATTTATTTTTAATGGAAACTGGGAATTATTATGTTATGTGCATACATGTATATATAATGTGACTTAAAATATTTCTTTATCTAAAGACTTAAAGTTATGATGGATGAGACTTTCATTTAAATTTATAAATGATAATACAGGTATTGATTAGTCTACAGATACTTTATACAAAGTGTTAGCTGGCTAATAATAGTATCTATAATAGAGTTTATACATAATAGTTTTCTTTCTTCTAGATTTTGAATTCCATCCATTAGAACCAACGTTAATGTTAGCTGGGAATTATTAATGTTATGTGCATACATGAATATCTTAGTATATGGGTATGATGAGACATAATATTTCTGTATTTAAAGAGTTGCAGCTATGACATAATTATTAAAGGGTTGAGACAATGTACATGTATTGATTAGTATACAGGTTAAAAGTTTATACCCAGTGTTAGCTGGCTAATAATAGTATCTATAATAGAGTGAAAAGAATATTGTAAAGGTTGAATTAGCCTGGATGTTGTGGTTTATCTTCTTAACTTATGAGATTTGGCAGGTAACATAATGACCTATCCAGAATTGAGGTTAAAAAAGTGTCCATTACTAGTAATGCCAGGGTCCATGGTGCAATTCCACCATGAAAACCGACAAAGTACAAACAGTAAGCGGACGGCAGATGAAAACATGAAAATACAATCTACTACAAAGTGGTTCATTTGTTGTATTGTCATGTTTTCGCCCGGCGCCCCCTTCTCCAAAATACAAATCAGCCTCCATAATATTTCTTATCAAAGAAAAAGGGTTAGTTTTTTATCGGTACAAAAAAATAGATATTGTACATGTATTAGTACAGTTATGTTCACTTTCAAATTGACCTGTTATAAATAATGGCATAACCAAAAACATTAAGCCTTTTTAGTAAGCATAATTATACAGTATATAAATTGTTATTTTGATTAAGACTATGATTAAGTTTTTTTTCTTTAATTTAGAATTACTATACCTATTAATAAAAAAATCTAAACGTATCTGTCACGGAATAGAACTGCTCACTATTTAAGGGAGAAAATGTGTAAGCGGGGAGATATCTCTATCGCTACAGCTGCAGTACATTATTCTGTGGATCACAGGTTCGAGTTCTGGTCAAGCTGAAAGTTTTTCTCATCCTGTGACTGCATATAACCCTGAGTTTAATTCACTTTGCTCTGTAAACATCAGAAATTCAAGGACACAAATCAATATAGTGGGGAAATGTGTTGTGGTTTAGAACTTTTCATTAATAAAGAGAAAATGTGTAGCCAGTCGAATAGCTCAGTTGGTCTTCTGACAGTCATGGGTTTGAGTGATGGCCAGGCAGTTTCAGTGTCAGGGTTTAGAAGTGGTTTTTCAAGTGACACATGTTTGATTATTTAAGTTCAGATTATATTAGATTTGAAATGGACAAAGGCGGTATTGTATGCGTGATATTTTTAGATCTACAAAAGGCATTCATACTATACTACACATGAAGAAGTTTTTCTTCTTCTTCATGAAACTTCAAGCATCTGCCACAGGTAATGACATACTTACATGGTTCACGTCTTATCTCTAATGGACAGCAGCTGTTGGATGTGGCTGGTTTTCATTCTACTACTGCTCAGAGTACATATGGTGTCCCCCTGAGGTTCATTTTATGTCCTCTTTTATGTCTAAAGTATGTCAATGACATGGCAATAAGCTTTTATTATATGCTGATGACTCAGGTATCCTTGTATCTGGTAAAAAAAAATTAAAGAAATTCTTTCTTATGGCATGAGTCTTATTAATGATTGGTTAATTAACTATAAATTGTCTTTGCATCTTTGCAAGACAGAGTCTATTCTTTAAACGTGACCTAGCCTCCATGTCACATGTAATGTTACTGCAATAAGGTACACATCTATTGTTAAGTATTTAGGTGCAAAACTTGATCAATTTTTTTTTTGCGTCGCCTTTGATGATTTGCACCAATGCTTTTCTTGTATATATACTGTACCTGTGTCATAATGTATAGCCTTGACCTTGCGAAATTTCTCTTTGAATACATTTTTGTCGATTGGGTAATTGATGAGTTACCAGACCGCAGAGGTTTAAAGCAATAAGTAATTTTAAATGACTGAACATCATGCATATAATATTTACGTATTTTGATAGATAGATAATTATATTAAAAACTTCAAATTACTGCATATTGTAAATGTCAATAAAGCTGAATTCTACAAATTAAAATTAAAATTTGCTGAGTAACGTATCATAATTTCATCTGATCAGTGGAACAATAGTCGTAAACTGGAAATAGATAGATATATACCAAATAAAGCAGATTGCTCTCTTTGATCCGCTTTTCTGACATACTAGCAATGTTCAAGAATGATGCTACATTTATTCCAACACAAAAAGAGCAAGGCATGTTATATTGATCCATGTAATTATTCCATTTGACCTGCAAGTGGCAGAAATTTGGAAAATGGCCACCAAGTTACAAGGCATAATAAGAATGTATATTTACAAAGAATATACTAGTACCTGCTTCATGATACTTTTATAAGTGTGCCGCCATAATGCTAATGGCCGTTTGTTTGCAACCCGGGATAAGATAGGGAATACCCATATTTGCCTAGTTCCTGAGTATTTCTATTACCAAAAAGTAAGCTTATTTTTCAATTATGAAACCCTGAATTTATGCCCAATGGTACTTAGTGTCAATAATTATGCAAACAGAAATCAATTCACATTCCAGAAAAGCACACCATGTTCCTCCTCCGCTCATCGCTGTTCTCTACTTCCATGTATATTCTCCCATATTCGTTTTGGGATGACTTCCCTACAATTTTCCGAAACCTCTTTAGCGAACTAACTGTTCATGGTTTAAATAGTATATAACATTTGAAAGCTCCTTGCTTTCCGTCTTTGCTGACTCACTCATTTTCTTTGATAATATATTAAGTTACTTTGGATCTTATTTAATTATCTCTCGCCCAATTTGTATATCCTTTCATATTTAAATTGCCGTACTTAATCAGTAACGATTTTCATTACTTAAGAAAACAGAGATTATGTATTTTCAGGTGCCCCCTAAGAGTGCTCGAAAAATATAACCAAACATGATCTTATCTCGCAATGCCTGCGGCCGCATGTACAGTGCATCTTTACTCAGTATCTTATTTCTCATTTCCATATCATTCACACGTGATGTAGCAAGTAACAATTCCAAGCTTCTGTAGATTCTGCTTTCTTATGTACGATATTTATTCTTTCAGGTGTTCTCTTATTTTCATCTATTTAAAATTTTAGTTAGATGTAAATCAAGAAATGGAGTAGTTGACAGTTTTGCTTAATCAACATCATCATTCATCGCGTTAAAAAGATTCCGTAAAGTCTTTGCTTAAATAGGTTATTAAATGCTGAATATGTTTTATAGTTTTAGGTTTGCTAAATATGGGAACCATTAACGTCGTTTAACAGGGTATATTTTCAATATATATCTAGTGTTGATCTGCTTTTAGATTTCAGATAAAGAGATTGAATCCTATGATATTTACATAAAAAGTTGCAGATGACAATTCAGTTACAACAAGGGTAAAAATAGCAAAACGTTTTAGTTTACAAAACAGCTCATAATAACCAGTCTTTGTTTCTTGAGAATGATTTCCTATTTATTTTTACCCTATTTTATAGCAGAACAGAACAGATATTTCTTTTTAATATTTCAAAGGGCGCCATTAAAAATGCAATATTACGCCTCATATAAAACTGTATGTTTAAGTGTTGCGAGACAACAGTTCGTTTTGTTCGTTTTTGTTTTGTTTTTTTGTTTTTTACAAAAAAAATCCAGTACTCAGACATCTCATTACTCAAACCCCATTCCACTGACGAATGGAATACGGAAATTAAACAATCTTATCTGATGAAAATGTATTAGATAGTTTGTTTGTTTTGTTTGCTTGTTGTTGTGGTTTTTTGTTGGGGTTTTTTGGTTGATTGATTGATTGATTGGTTGGTTGGTTGGTTGGTTGGTTAGTTGGTTGGTTGGTTGGGCTGGCTGATTGGTTTGTTGGTTGGTTAGTTTACGCTTTATCACATGTTTTCAGTATTACCTTGTACATTAAAATATCTTTTCCACACACGGATAGCCTCAATTTAAGACGCCTTTCTCTAACATATTGTTGTAAATTCTCTTCTCCCGTAATTTATTATTTCTACTACTTCCATAATTTCACATAAAAATACACACTAACTGTTCTTAATTTCATTTCACTGTTTATTTGTTGAAAATGTTCTAAATTTCTACTCTACAATTAATAATTAAAGTTACATGAAATACATTGTCTCTCCATATTTGGAGGTTACCATAGTGTTAATTGACAAATTTAAGCCTTCTATATTTATGACGACAAGTGTTGATCAAGTAACTGTACCAGAAACAAACAGACTGATTCCTGGAATATTTATGATGATAACCAATGATTGAGTTCCCTAAACACAAAAATTGCAGGCCTCTTGTCCATAATTTATGCAGGTACCCGTTGACAGAGTTACCATACTAAAATGTCCCACACTGATACACAGTCTAGCCCCAACAGATTTATAGTAATAAATAATGACACCAAATGAGGTATCAATTCTCATACAAACTCAATCATTAAATCAAACCTTTCTCAGGTGCCTTGCTAAAACTACAACACTGGCATTGTTTTAGTTTCTTTGATGTGTAATTCATTGCTTTGCTTGTTGATCTTCGCCATATCTGATTGCCAATATGTCATTTAATTTCCATGATAATGTTCCAAACTATCATGATGCATGATTTCCACATGGCCATTATCTGTCCTTGTTATCAGTGCTAACCCTGTCCATTTTGTGACCAACAGTGCATTTAAGAGATCGTTTTAGAAATGAACACTTCTTGCATTCCTTTATATGAATTTCAACACTGTGTCTTAGCTTAAACAAAAAACTTGCATTTTATTTTTGACAAATGTTTTGTAATTCCCAAATGAGCGCCTGTAACTGAGTCATGTGTAGATACCAAAATCTCTTTTTGTAAAACGTTTGGAACAATAAGAAGCAAAGCCTTCTCTCTTGTGTTGAGAATACTGTTACATTTTGTAAACAGCACTCCATCTGTCATCACTAGCAAGTCATAGTTAAACCAGTATTTTCTTATATTTGGAGAATATCTAGCTACCTTGTCCCTGGAGGGTCGTTTGTTTTCAATAACCCATGTAATAACAACTTCTAAATCTGGGTCTGCTCTTTGTAGTTTTGCAATTCTGACAGGTGAATAACAAGTAGTGTTGAACTGCTTAAGACGACCCAAGTTAGATGTCTGAGCTTCATTTTCTGATGAAACAACTTCGCCACCTAGTATGGAATTTACGTCTTTGTCAACCACTTGTGTATTATTTACATCCATGTTGAGATTGTCTCCACTTCTTTCACCATGCGAATGTAGACTTTCACGGAAACGAAGTCGACCTATGCGATATCGAAAATACTTCCTTGCCCTTTTTATTCCATGGAAAAGTGATCTTAAACAACTCAATAATCTCATAACTTGCAGCTGCATTAACAATAAAACATCACTCCAAAATGCCCAGTCATTTTGAGGTTTCACTCCTAACACAACAGGTTTGATACTTTTCCCTTTACCTATGTTCTCATCGAACAAGGGAACTACATTATCAAAGTCGGCAAAATCTGACCAAGACTCATGTTTCTTCATACAAGTTACACACCCTTTGGAAGGTAATTCTTCCAAAATTGTTTTTCTATCATAACAACTACACTCTTCTTGTTCACATGACATTCTAGAGAGACTGTCAAGATTTGCTTGTTTTCTCCCACTTCTATGTTCAATCCTACAGTTTAACTGTGACAAAACTTCTAACTAGCGAGCTATTTGATCTGTCGGCGACTTGAATGACATTTAACATCGCAGACTTGAACAATATGTCATTAAAAGAAATTCTCTTTCTAAAATGTAGGATCTCAACTGAGTGATAAAAGTCACAACATCCAAAAGTTCTCTTCCAGTTGCACAGTACAGTCTTTGTGTTTGATAAAAGACTTAATTGCAAACATAAAAGGTTCCACAACATTAACTTAAATTCCGCTTCCTGATGATCTATGATATAACCCTTTTAACTTACTGCTCCATTTAGTGAAATCATATTTAATATTATCATATGTTTTACTAGTTAATTTGCAGTCATCAATTTTCACTTTCTCTTTCAATAAATCTAATTTATTTAATTCATGCAAATATCCAAATAATGACCCCTTGATCAATTTAACATTTCTATCAAAAGTTAACTAATCTAATGGGAATTGGATTGCCTGAACTTCCTTATGGGATACTAGCACACTTCACGTAAACACTTAATCTGCCGGCTATTTATTTTCCGAAATGCAGATGATGCCTTATGATGAGTTAATTGTTCCAAAATTTATTGCCTTACCAGGTTTAACAATGTCTGAATATACTTGAATTGATACCTTTGACCGTGTTATAATTTCCACAAATCTTAATGGCACCTTCTCCACAATTTATTTTTTTCATTAACCCTCATTTAATTCCAATCGAGCAATAAATTAAAAAATATTTTTCATTAATCTATATTCATGAGTATGTGCAATGAAAACAGTGTACTTAAAAGTCTGACAAAAATTCACACTGACCAACTATAATTAATAATCCATCTATGTCATTAATCCTCAGTAGATAATGATTCACAATTTTATCTCTCTGTAACATGGCTTCTTGCTCTGTTTTTCTAATAACTACTTCTAATTTTCTGTTTTCTTCTTCTGCAATTTTCAGTTTTTTCATGTAATAACTGAGTTTTTGATAAAACATTATCACCGAATTGTTCTTCCACAATAATTGAAGCTGTACCGGTTTGTTTCTTTGGTCCCATTTTATTAATTTTATAATGTACAGTTCAAATACCACAGATTTATATTAATAAATAATGATAACATTCTCATACAAACTCAATCATTAAATCTAACCTTAACCAGATACCTAGCTAAAACTACAACATTACTGACTATATTGTCGGTACACAAGGTCCTATGAGACTAAAGTGAACCCAGTCATCATGGTGGATACATGTTCTATAGTCATTTATTCGCAAATGGAGAGCAAGGAAATAGGGAGAATTTGTTTTTATGCTCCCAAAGGGAGAGCATATAGACGCCACCTTGTCCGTCTGTCCGTCCGTCTGCACTCACAGGAGAGTAATTATGTTGCTAGAGGGACAATAGGTAAGTGTTCTTTCTCTTTGATGTCATTCATTCCGTAATGCTTTTATGTGGCTATTTTCTTTTGAGTGGCTAAAAAGAACAATAGAGAGAACAATAGAGTAGCCACATAATTACTGTCCTGTAAGAACGTCCGTCTGTCCGTCCGTTGTCTTGTCCGGAGCATAACTTGAAAACCCTTAGTGATAATTTTTTGCACTTCATACAGTGGTAGAGGGCATTGAGGGGGATTGCAGTGTCAAAGAACCATAACTCTATTTTGCCCGGTTATTGAATTATCTCCCCTTATAGAAAATCTTGTCCTCGACATTACTCTAAAACTATAAGAAATATAAACATGAAACCTTGTAGGTGAATAGATCTCAATGGGTACATGTGCAGTGCACAAGAACCATAACTCTATTTTGCCCGGTTTTTAAATTATCTCCCCTTTTAGAAAAATCTTGTCCGGGACATAACTCGGAAACCGTAAGAGGTATTAACAAGAAACTTTGTAGGTTGATAGATCGCATTGATTAGAAATGCAGTACAAAGAACAGTAACTATGCCTTGCCTAATTTTGGAATTATTGCACTTTGAACTTTTTCCAGGGACATAACTCTGAAACTACAAGAGGTGTATTTTCCTGTGTCCAAAACCTATTCGGGGAGCATCACCCGGCTCAAACCAGGCTCCTGTTTGTTGTGGTGGTTTGTTTGTTGTTTTGTGTGTGTGAATTTTGTGTTGTTTTTGTGTGTGTTTTTGTTGTTGTTGTTTGGTTTTTTGTGTTGTTGTTGGGGTTTTTTTGTGGGGGTATTGGGGATTTATGTTTATAATATAAATATATTTTTCATTAATAAATTCTAAATGAATTTAAAGGGATTACTCAGATGAAATAAAGTTATATTTATCTGGCTTATTTTATAAACTTGTACTTACTCACTTTAGGTTAAATAATTAAAGTGGCAAGTAATATGTCGTTTGCATTTAAACTCAAACAAACAACACAACGAAAGAAGGCAATGCTCTAGAGTGTGGACTTTTGTATTTCTTTTTATTGATGATATGTCAGTTGCTTAAAGTGACATTATGCTAATATTTTCATAGTCAAGCTGAGCTGAATTGACATTATATTTCCAAATATTGACTGTCAAAATGGCGTATGTCCAACAGTTGATATTGAAAAATGTTTAGAATTGAATTTTAAATCTGCCTTAAATTTAAAAAGACTGCCCCACTCTTTTTATAAACTAATCTTTTTAGGCAAATTCTAATGGATCTTTACAGAAATTCCATTTGGATCTGTGTGTTATTTATTGTTTATACGAAGTAAATAATTAAATTGAAAGGATTTATGGCAAAATAAAAACTAATGTTAATCTTCATCCGTTCACTCACTATATACCCATGGATGGGCATAATGTCTCTTTAATGCCGGCTCGCCACGGCGAGCCGGTATTACGTTAGGATTTTACTGAAAAATAACCTAAAACTCCGAGTCCATCCAAAAATTTAATCGAAGCTTGGCTTCCAGCTTTCTACAAAATTTATTTATCAGGGATAGGATCCAAAATTATTCAGCCAATCAAATTTAATCTTACATAGCGTCAAAAAACCTTCAATTTTCACGCCATTTTTAAAAAGCAGCAAGTATTATTTTGAGCGCAAAGATATAATGATGATTAAAATGTTTGTTTTCATGAATTCTTTTCAAAAAATCATATTTACACTGACTTTTGTTTTAGCGATCTCACCTGTTCCTCTGTAGTAAGTTTTCGTTTGGTTAATTAACATAAGTGTCCATCTGGTTTGTGCGTTTTTTTTCCTTTTTCCTTTTTTTCCGGTAATTTTATCCTTTATCGGTATTTAGTGTATATATTTACTGGCCGGGGTCCGGGAGGCCCGGACTGGCCGGGATCCGGGATCGTATAAGATATAGAAGAAAAACTAATAAACTATATTTGTATTGATTATTGTCGTAATGAAAGGACATTAAACGTTAAGTTTTTTTTATTGTATGTAATGAACGTTAAACTAATCAAACTTAGGATATAAATATATTTAGAGGTATTTATTAACAAACTTTAAATGCGGAAATCCCAATACTTATAATTATATGCCTAATTAATTGGAAAAATCAAAGACTACATAAATCCCGGGATCCCTTTATGTTTTAATGCGATCCCAGCTTTTCTGAAAACTATATTCTTGAACTGGCCAATTCCTGGGATCTTTTATATTTTAATACGATCCCGGCTTTTCTGAAAACTATATTCTTGAACTGGTCAATTCCCAGGATTCCTTCTATGTTTTAATAGGATCCCGGCTTATCTAAAAAAACATCTTAGACTGGTCAAAATCCGGGATCCCAATATTTTTTTATTAGGATCCCGGCTTTTCTGACAACTTGTGTTTACTTTAGGACTTGTGTCTGTCACTAATTCCAATACTAAATAACATTTTACAACTTAACTTCGTATAAAGAGACATCTTTATGAATTCTACCTATCTAAGATTTATTTGGTCAAGGTCAACAGGCCATACAGTAAATGTGCATAGACATAGGGACTTCATTCTATCTGTTTACATGCATCTTCATATATACTCATATTCCTCTTTGTTAAACTTAGAGAACTGGCTTCCATAACTTTATTTCACTTTTATTTTGATGTCCGCTGAAGTCTCTTCAGCTAACAGAACTATCATTTTTACATTTAAACGCACCCCTGGAAAAAAATTACGAAGCGAGTCGCTATTAGCTTTTTAAAAGCTAACCTTGTTACCATATCTCTGTTATTTTTTTTATTATCAACTTAGCAGGTTGGCGTATTTGCAAAAAATAATATTACTGTTGCCTCTAATGAATTGCATTAATGAAAGATTGCTATTTTATAACCAGCTAAATTCATGGAAGACATTTACAAAACATGTGATTGATTGATGTAACACATCATATTTACATTCATTCTCGAGTTAAAACTTGTTACCATTAACGTAATGTTTTGCTAATAAAGATTATAGATGGTCAAATAAAAAGAGATAAAGCAAATACGAGGGGAAGTCAGAAAATATCCGCACTTTTGACTCGTTCTCGAAAACCATTCATCATTTAAAAAAATAATCTTTCTACTGTTTTTCAAAATATTCCCCATCTACGTCTACGCACTTTTGCCATCTTCGTGGGAGCTTTTGTATTCCCGCTGTGAACCATGACGTAGACCTATGTTTTAGGTACTGTGTAACAGCAGATATCAAAGCCGCACTGGTCTTATATTTCTTTCCAGCAAGCAATTTTTTCAGTTCTGGAAACAAATAAAAGTCACAGGGGGCGAGGTCTGGACTATAAGGAAGGTTAGACAACAATTGCCATTTGTAAGAGTTGATAACCTCCACTGTAACTTCGGCGGTATGGGAGGGGGCGTTATCGTGAAGAAGGAGGGCATTTTTCTGTGGGACGCATTTGCTGCGGACAGCTGTCTAGGCATCCACCTGGCACTTACCTTGCTCATGTCTAGGTGTTCGTGTAAAATATTGTGTGCCGATGCCTTACCGATGCTAAACTTGTTGGCTACCTACTCCAAAGTTACCGGACGATTTTTGTTGACAAAAGCTTTAACATTTGCTACCATTGTTGGGGTCACCGGCTCAGTTGGCCGCCCAATCCTAGGCCTGACACAATTACTTGTTCTGCCTTCACGAAACTTAGAAACCCAGTTGTAGAAGGTTGAACGTGATACACATTTATCAGAAAATCTTTTTTTAAGCCTCTTAATGATGTGGCAGGGCTTTTCACCTTCTGCAACCAGAAACATTATTACAGAGCGTTGTTCCTCTAACAAAGAGTCCATGATAGACGGAACACCTATCTTATATCAGAGGGCAAAATACTGTGTATACACAAGTATCATTGAAAATAAACTGACCACGTTATTGGCAAATGAATGTAGTTTGCACCAATATATAAATTGTGCATATAGCTGCACGTGGAAAGAGAGGAGCATGAAAAGTCCGGGTATTTTCTGACCGTCCCTCGTACATCATCAGATAGAGATTCAACTAAGCGTTAAGGACAAAGCAGTATGTGCTTTTAACACATTTATACAAATCGTCACTATTTTCTTTAATTTCATAGTGAAAGTGTTTCAATGTAATACATATAAATGTACCTTTATGGTCTAACATTACTTTAAGTTCAAGCATCTACATTAATTTTAGCTTTAATCTTTCTTATTCTTATCTTTTATTACAGAAAGACAACACAGCAGCAAAACTTTACTTATGCTTTAAATCATCTTGTGTTTATTCAAACAATATCCCTCAACAAATGGTTAAAGCCATATTTATCAAGAAAGGAAATCTGTATCTCCTTCTTTAATAGAAATATAAAATCGAATATTTGTAAACTTTACAATACATTATTAATTAACTTTTCAATATTAGGCACGTTTTCACTTCATATTTAAGGCTTATATTAAGTTCACCACGACATTATGAACATAAAACCAGGCCATTATGCAAACAGTACGGCCTTTATGAGAAAACTCGGCTATTATGAGATTGGAGAATTATGATTGGCTCTCCAGCTCGGCCATTATGAATATGCTTTTTTTTTCATTAAAAAGTCGCCATTTTGAATTGCTGCAAGGTAGGTTTCCCAGACATTTTTAAACAAGAATCTCATTTGCAATACCTCACAACAACGGAATTTCACATTAGTTATTTCTTGTTCACTCAGTACTTAACGGTTTTAGGTTATGTGTAGTAAATTAATAAAATTGTCAATAATTAAGTATTTTCATAATGGCCTTGTTATTGGGCTTTAGACTGCTGTCATATCAGCCTTCTGTCTTTGGCCTCAAGGTAATATGACAGTCTTCAGTCCAATAAGAAGACCATTATGAAAGCACTTAATTACTAACATTAAAAGAACAACTGTTTATCAAGGTATTATTAACCCTTATCCTACTGTTAATGTATTTGTCCAAATTGAATTTGAGTTTGAAACGTCCATTTGAAAATCAATGGATGCAAAGTAGAGCTAGCAACCGTATAGAAAGTGCACAGGCTGCACGAGCGTACAGGCTCGCCTTGCTCTATACTTGCATGCACACGGATAAATACAGCTTGAACATATGCAACTTTATGCTTGAGGACGTAGGCTCTGTTCATTTTACCACTACATCTCAAGAAGACACTAGAACCGGTTTTGCAATGACCAATTTTCCATTATTATCTATGATACTTGTATGGAACTGAATTCACAGGTAAGCTTTGTTATTACTTTGGTAAATTGAGATTGAACTATATAATGTACTCAGTATTGGATAGGTAGGTTTTATGCCATGCCATATCATAGTCGATTAACAGTCGTGTTATATGATTTGGGAGCGAATGCTATTGTGCACAATGTTAATCTCTATGGGTAACTCCTCTACTCTACCTGTTCAAATGTGAATCTGGCTACGTGGACTTCAAGTCACGAAGTATGTGTTCTCTCATAGTAGATCTTTGTTTAAATAGAGTTTTTCTTGCACACAAACATAATAGCTTTCAAATCGATGAATACATGAAGACTAAAACAGTCATATACTTTTTTATCCTAGACAATAACAACGTAATATAATGTATCACTTTTATTATCAAATTTCATTTCATTTGTGTTTTTATGTAAGATAAGAGGAAAAACGTAAAGAAAAAAACAGAAAGTTGTAAATTTCAAATGAATTGCTTATTTTATCTTGGTAACCTCTGCTGACGCTTTTTTTTGTTGGTAACACTGGTATTGGTCAATTGCTGTTTTAGTGTATTTGACGAAATCCTTTGGTACTACTATGGGTATCCCTAAAATTATAAATTAACAGTTATAGCTAAATTGGTTTTCATCTTAAACTGAATAAGACATTGAAATAAAGTATTTAATATTTTTTGTGTGTTTTTCAACAAATCTCTGTAACGGCCGAATAATTTAATTCAAGTTAATGTTTATTTTAAAACATGTTTTAAATTATATACTTTAATATCTATGTTAACGATTGTATATAGTTGATATAAGTGGTAAACTTCTGTTAAAGATATACTGTGCTCATCTTTGAGTAAAATATTTTCATTGAAGAAATTTATTGAAATCTATAAACTTCTTATTGAATATGTCTAATTTGAATAAAAGAACGTATAAACTATATATTGGAATTTGCATTCCTTATTTAGGGCAAGTAATGCTGATCCTTCCTTAAAAAATGCCAGTTTTTTTAAAAGTGTGTCCACTTAAAGTGTTTAGTGTGTGATGTATAACATATCTACATTATATGAAGTCAAAACATGTATATCTTATATTTACAAAAAGACTGTGTAGCATTTATCAAAATTTTCTAATATCATATTTGAGCATAGTATATCTTTAAGTAGGTTTATTATTTTAAAAAGAACTAACATCGTATCACTATGGTAATATTCTCTTTGATTGTCTTAAAATTGCATTTTTTTTTTTGAAAAGACGGATTATAGAAAGAGAAACTCACTCTTCCTCCGCCGCCGCAACATCTGTAAGGCCGGTAGGGGTGTCTACAGTACCCACAAATATAAGTGCCATATCGACAGGTCGGATAACACGGGCCACCATATTGAGCTGAACAGATAAAGATTTGTATTACTTCATATAAAAGCTAAGTTTCCGTAAATGCAAATAAAATAACAGTTTCATTACAGTATCTAAATAGTTTGTTTGTTTGATTGGGTTTTACGTCACACCGACATAGTCGGGGTTATATGGCGACGTTCCAGCTTTACTGGTGGAAAAAGACCTCAGGTGCCCTTCCGTGCATTATTTCAAGCATGAACGGGCACCTGAGTTGAACCACCGATATTTTATGAAGTTTCTATACTGTGCATTTCAATGAATTACATTTTTTTATTATGTAATAATTCTTCAGTAATGAAAAGTGTATGTTCTTCTTCCTTTCTTATTGTAGAACCAAAATATCATATAAACTATTTAGCCCTTTATAACTCAAAGCGGAGATGGGGAAATCTTAGCTAGTGACTTTAAGCATTGCGCACAGGACATCCCAAACAAAACTGATATACATAAACAATTGTTTGAAATGTTATTAAAAATAAGAAGACATTGCATTTACTTTTGGATATAGATATACTGTTTTGGTTTTAAATAAATTATTTAACATACCTTCGGCAAATTCAGGCAGAATTGAAATCGCCAAAAATCCAACTAGAAATAACAGCATCAATAGCTTAGCCATTCCGTAGATGAACTTGTAACAACGTAGAATTAGAAAATTCTGGGATGCTATGTGTGAATATCATAAGTCCCTTCAGACTTATATATATATTTATATACTGTACCTATGTCATTATGTGCGTGTATATCCTTCACCTTTGAAATATTTTTATCAGATTTCTGATTGATGATTTATCATACCGCAGAATTTTAAAGGAATTGGTAATTATTAATGATTGAAGATACGTAATTTAATGAATAAATAATCACATTAAAACTTCAATTTAAGGTAATTAAGCTTATGTTTTGTAAATATAGATTTTATATATTCCTGGTCACATGGTTGTCATTGTTTGAACTCCTATTAAAGTTGTAACTGTAAAAGGTGGTTTGCACCCCGGGACAAGAAGGGAAATACCAATATTTTTCCTGAGTAGTTCTTTTACCCTAGCGGAAACTTTCAGTCATATGAAGAAACCCTGACACAGTCGATAAGGCATTTTCGGTATTCACAACCAATCATTGCAATTGTTCATTACAAGCATTATAAGCTTTTTTATGAAAGGACTGGTTTCGAACAGGCACAACACTTCTTGTCTGCTGGTGTTATGAGGGATGTTCGAAATGTATTGCTTATTTCTATCTGGAGACTTCAAATTTCAAGTTAGCTCATTTCATGCCCTCGAAGTACTTCCCGTGGCTAGAAATGCAAAGTTTCAGCCGATGTATCCACTTCTTGAAGGCGTCACGGTACGCTGATTTTGGCACAGTAATAAGGTACTGATGAATGGCAGATCCAAGTGCCTGTCGGGACTTGTAATTCTGCCCAACAAGGAAGGATTTCAATTTCGGAAAAAAAAGAAATCACATGGGACAAGGTCTGGAGAACACGGGGGGTTAGGCAAAACAGTTACTTTTTCTTTTTTCAAAAACGCCGAAACTATTGCGGAGGTATGAGCGGGTCATTGTCATGTAGAAGACGGATATGCTTAAAACCAGTGACAGGGCGTCGTTTCATATAATACTTTTTTCAGTTTCTTAAGTACTACGTCTTTGTTGTACTTCCCAGTGATATTTTTGCCCTCTTTCACCGGCACTTTTATTGCCACTCCTTCATCAGAGAAGAAAATTGCATAAAAAACCTTCTTTGCACTCAAAGACCGTTTGACAATTATCGGGCGTTTGTTGTGTTTAGTGGCCCAGACTTTGTTGCTTACTTTTCTGACGGGCTAAAAATAATGGACCCAAGTTTCATCACCTGTGACGACATTGGCAAACTGTTTTTGTCATATTTTTGAAGCATTTGAAGCAGCTTTTTGGCCACCTTAACCCGTTGCCACTTTTGCTCATCTGTCAACAGATGTGGCATCCATCTAGCATAAATTGTTCTGATTTTCAAATGCTTCTTCAAAATAAAGTGTACCGTCGATAGTGATATTCCTATCTTTCGTGCAATATCACGAACTGTAAATCTGGCATCTCTTTCAAAGATATCCTTTATTTTGGAAACGATTTCGTTACGAGATGCAGATTTTGGCCTACCTGATTTTGGTGCATTTTTATGCACTCTACACCTTTTCCATTGCCTAACTGTGTCATAAGATACACAAGAAGGCCCATAGGCAGTAGGGAGTTCAGTCATCAACTGCTTCAAAGAGCAACCCAGTTTTGAGCGAGCTTTGATGTAAGCCCGTATTTCATCTTTTTGTCGACGCTTCTTCCAACCATTTTTACTACAGTGGTCAATGACTGTGTGTTTTTAAATGGCAAATTGTATGTCTTACACTAAGTCTTACATGTACATTTATACACCGTTGTGTAGGTATTGAATTACCCTAAACAGGTATATATTGGTTTTTATCGTGTCCCACGTGGATCACGAGATAGAGGACAATATGCAATTCTTTTCGAATAACCCCCGTAAAATAGATGTGAGAAAATTATGAGTGGACCCATTACGATCTCAGTAGCTACTGTATGAACATTGTAATGATGTAAATATTTTACTTGATGAATTTGAGAAGGTTGTCAGTTTTTGTAGTGAATCTCTGTTGTATAGTAAACATAACAAAAACCAAAGACTACAAAATAGGGCATGGTTTGGTGCTGAATGTAAAACCGCCAGTAAAATTTCTAGGTCTTCACTGCGAAAATTTAGATTATGTCAAATTTTGAATAATTTAAACATTTATATTGACAATAAGCATTCATATAAAAATATATGTAGAAAAAAAGATATGCAATTAAAAGAAATTGATATCGATAATAACGTTAATAACTCCAAAGAATTTTGGAAGAAAATAAATAATATATCAAAACCAGGTAAAAGAGATTCACCTATAAGTATAGATACATGGTTTACTCATTTTAAACAGTTGTTTTCTGTTGCTGATATTGATGGAGGTATCGGTGGACATTTACCGGCTACAGTAAGTGAAGATGTAAATTCAGATGAAATAGATAATTTAGATGAGATTGAGAAGTTTCTGTTTAATAGCCAAATATCTGAGGATGAAGTAAATGAAGCTGTTAAAAAATTAAAGTCTAACAAGGCAACTGGAGGCACACTTATACCTTCGCATATCATTTATGGTTTAGATACTCTACTTCCTTATATTGTGCAAATTATTTAATAAGATATTTATTTCTGGGATATTCCCTGAAAAATGGTGTCATTGTGTAATTATACCTGTTCATAAAAAAGGTAATTTGCTAAACCCTAATAATTATCGAGGAATATCCTTAATTGATGTCATAAGCAAAGTATATATTAATATTATTACCAACAGAATTACTTTTTACATTGAGGCATATGGAAAGCTTTCAGAATATCAGGCAGGTTTTAGGAAAAACTATTGTACAACTGACAATGCTTTTATACTATACTATATTGTATCTAAATATCTCCAACAGAAACGAAAGCCAGTTTATGTAGCTTTCATCGATTTTCAGAAAGCTTTTGATTCTATAGATCGGACGATTCTATATGATATATTACGTAAAAACAAAATAACTGGTTGTTTGTATAACACAATTAAATCTATTTATGTATCGGTTAAAAGCTTTGTTAAATCTAAATCTGAAGTTTCTGATATTTTTGATTGCCCTACAGGATTACGTCAAGGCTGTAGTCTAAGTCCGATATTATTTGCATTATATATTAATGAATTACATGATTTGTTTTTAAGTAATAATATAAGGGTTTTTTAATTGTATCCTGATACTCTGGAAATATTTATGATTATGTTTGCATATGATATAGCATCTGTATCAGATACTATCGTTGGTCTTCAACGACAGCTCAATTGTCTCCAAGATTTTTGTAATCAATATAAACTTGTTGTTAATATAGACAAAACAAACATTATGATTTTTAAAAATGGGGGACAATTGTCAAAACATGAGCATTGGCACTATTCTGGTAAAAATATTGAAGTTGTTAAAGGATTTGATTATGTAGGTGTTCATTTTACCAGCAAATTATCTATGTACAAAATGGCAGAGCATATGTCTATTAAGGCAAAAAGAGTGTTTCTGTATATTCTTAGTTCTGTTCAGGAATATGGTTGCATACCTTATAATACTTTCTTTAAAATATTTGATGTTAAGATAAAACCCATTATGCTGTATGGTTCGGAATTGTGGGGTCTTCATAATATTTCCTGTATTGAATCACTCCATATATTTTGTTGTAAAAGATTTTTACAAGTAAACTCTAATGCTTGCAATGATGCAGTTATGGGTGACTTGGGACGATAACCAATGTATATCTACTCACCAAAAAATTGTATTAAATATTGGCTACGACTGTTAAAAATGCCAAACGATAGATATCCTAAATTATGTTATAATATGCTATTATATTATGATACAAAAGGTAGGAAAAATTGGGTTTCAGATATCAGAGAAAATTTATTTAGTAATGGTTTTGGCTATATTTGGGAAAACCAAAATGAAACTATTAATGATGATTTTTTGAATCTGTATGTCAATAGACTAAAAGATCAATATCTACAAAATTGGAGTGCCAAATGTATGCTTAACAAGAAATTGACATATTATTCATCATATAAAACAAAATTTACAGTTGAATATTATGTACATGTCCTGGATATTGTTAAATTTCGGAAATATTTTGCTTCTTTTAGATGCTCTGTTCACAATCTTCTTATTGAAACAGGTAGACACTATGGCTTAAGTAGAGAAGAACGTGTATGTCCTAATTGTGAAACTTCAATAGAGGACGAGTTCCATTTTATGTTAATCTGTCCTCTATATAATGATATACGCTGCCAATATATTTCGGAAAATTACAGAATGCTACCAACACTTGATAAACTTTATTCATTAATGTTTAACAAAAATCAAATTAGAAACACTGCAATGTATTTGTTATATGCATTAGATAAAAGACAAAGTTACTTAGATATTTTTCAATGAATATTGAAATACTGTTAGTTTTGTATGTAATCATGTCTGTATCACTCACTGTCTATGTATGTATATTATATATATGTTGTTAATGTTTATGTAAATTATCAAGCATGATTTAAGATAAGACATGTAAGAAGATAAATATGTGATTTATATAAAAAATAAACAGAAACTCCTTGAAAAAGAGGGGTTGAACCCCTCGAAACGTTGGAGATAGAAAAGTTTGTGTAGTAGATAATACTAAAGTAATATCGTTTAGAAGCAAATGAGATTTTAGGCTGTTAAATCTGTTTTGATATTTTCACATATTTATCAATACTCTATAAGGCGCTACAGGATAAATACACTTTTGTTGTAAAAGATGTTATGTTGTTTTGTTTGTGTTTTTTTTCTTGTTGTTGTTGTTTTGTTGTTGTTTGGGGGGGGGGGTAAATGTATATTTAGCTGTTACAACTTATTATCAGTATCGAAATTATTTTACATACAAAACAAAAACATACAAAACAAAGATTTATGAATGTGCATACTAAGAAGTGTGTGTCTTGATTTGTTTTTCTTTTGGCAAAATACATATGTTTACCGTTCAGTACTTCCAAACTATAGCGTTCTAAATTGATAAGTGTTTGAAAGTTTGAAAAAAAATCCAAATAAGATTGCCATATTCTAAATGAATTGAAATAAGTTACTAAACCGGCTACCTACATATTAATAATACTAATTAAGCGACTGTTTCTAAAAGAAAAAAGTACTTTCAAATACGTCGTTCTTGACCAATTTAATTTTAAAAATACTAACTAATGTACACTAATATTCAAAACAAGTCGTTAATTGCTTAAATCTGGTTGTTTGCAAGAAGTTAAGTGTTTTTATGAAATAATAGGCATTTCGTGCATTTTTATTATAAAGTATGAATGCAATCAAACTAAATTTATTATAGAAATCCGCTTTATCTTTTTTGTAATATTGATATGCATGACACGAAACTTTCTAAATAAAATTATAAAGTGATGACAAAAAGGTCTTAATTTAGTGCCATATCTATTTATCATTATAAAATTAATTGATTGAATAAACATTGTGGTTTCTTCAAGGGCATATTTCCTTTTAATTTGCGATTTTTTTTTTGTAAGTATATGTTTTATGTAATTAGTTTTGAATTTAAACTAATATAATGAGGAAAATATATGGTTATTATTTTTGTCGCATTCATCATCTAGATAGAGTATAGTCTAAAATAATTTTTGTTTCAAAACAAGTAACGGAATACATTGTGGTTAACGGTTTTACGTAATTACTAATTTGCGTCATTACACATTATTTTTTATTATTTATTGTACACAACTTGGATAAAAACGGATTTTAAATGATGCATTTGGTTAATAGTGTTAATTAATAAGATAGATATATAAATTATAGTAAACATAATGGATTTTTATTTATTTATTTATTCTTATGATTTCTATTTTATTTATCTTATTTCATGTTTATTTTTTAGATAAGAACACCAAATACTATGCTTATCGTAGCTTTTAAATGAAGTTAAAAAGGTAAAGTAGGAAGAAGTATATATTTTGAAGAGAAAAAAAATGATCCGAAGTTAAGCTGTTTGAACCTGAGGAAAGGCCAAAGCAATAAGAAATGGCTAGTTTTTTTATTGATCAGCCAATTTTCCTAAAAATAGCTACGCAAACAGAAACTTTTGACGGTTATAGCAAACGTTTTTGGAGAAATGGCATTGATATAGACGATGGAAACTTTGGGGAAATTCAATTAACATTAGTGTCACCTCATGGAGTATGAACTCACACCGTACAATCAAATGGGCAGATAGCAGTTTGGAATATGTAATGACGAAATGTTAACGTTTACGAATCGTATGATAAAAGGATTTATTGTCATGAGAAAATATAACTTTTTGTGACTTAAAAATAAAAAATGCCGCATCTCATCGGATAGTAAGTAAAGCTTGCACAGGGCTATGCTCCTTTGGATGTTGACTATGAATCCATAACATTGATTTACTCGAACACAGTTGGGATATGTTAAAATAGATGAAAACTTACCGTCCGTCAATTGTGTTTCGTGCGCCGACATATATATACTGGTACAGCTGTGTAACGCAAAAGAATCGATATTTCACACAATGTCTAATCACGTGATAAGGCGGAGTAAAAGAGCGAGAAAAAGACCTTTCACAAACAACATATATTGTTAAATCTCCTCAAGGATGGAGATGGTAGGGATGATAGAGGAAAAGTGGGAAATACTCAAATGTCAATTCACAAGGTAAGATATTTTATCAAGATACTAGGCGACCACTTGATACAAAATATAAAACTAGAAACAAAAGAATAGAAACATGGAGTGACACCGCTTAATATTAAGATATCACAAACGAACATTTCAAATTTTTATATAAAAGGTACAAGTGATAATAAGTTCACAAGGCTTTAGATTTAAATAAAATAAGCATACATTTTAAAATCCTATTTTGTAAACTGGTTAATATATTTCTATAAGTAGTAAGGTTTTGTAACTAGTACTTTTTAATGCTTTTTTTATTAATTGAGAGAAAAAATATAGCATTTCAGTTGTGTCTGTTTTTTGCATTGATGAGAAATAAATAAACATTTAGCAATATGAGCTTTCGTTATTAAAGGACATGATTATGATAAATTAGATAAGGTTGGCTAATTTTTACATTTCTTTAAATCGCTTTGTCATCCTTTTGTTGGTTTGTTTTTGTTTGTTGTTTTTTATTTTTTGTTTTTGTTTGTTTGTTTGTTTTTTATTTTGTTGATGTTTTTTTTGTTGTTGCTTTTTGGAGTTTTTTTGGAGTTTTTGTTTGTTTGTTTTGTATTCTTTTTGTTTGTTTGTTGTTGTTTTTTTTTCAGGGTTTTTTATGGGGTGTTTATGTTGGGGTTTTTTGTTGTTGTTTTTTGGCGGGGTTCGTGTTGGTTTTGTTGTTGGGGTTTTCTATCAAATATTTTGTTGATTGTTTTTCCTAGCAGATATCATCCATTCAGAAAACAGCCCAACGCTTTCTAGACACAGGAGCTCTAAAAGACTCGCTGAAAGACACAAATATAACATGTAACAAACATTTATTAAATACACTCAGGTGGAAACATTTTTACGGCCGTCACACGAATAAAGATATCTATTGTGAACAACAGGAAAGTATGGTGGCTGATTTAGTACGCTTTAGTGCGTCGTGTTGGCGCTAGCGACAACAGAATAAAGCACCAAACGGCGCGTTGCCGGACTTTCGTCTTGTCGCCCTGTCGCTAACGATGTATGCCAAACGGCACATTGTCATGCGGCGTGTTGTCGCGATATCACATTGTCGCTCGGTTCAAATCGAGGGATTGGCTTATAAGCAAAGTGACAAGGCGACATCGCGACAACGCGCCGCACGACAACACGTCGTTTGGCATGCTTCGCTAGAGACAGAACGACAAGACGACAGATCGACAACACGCCGTTTGGCTCTTTGTCGTGTTGTCGCTAGTGACAAGACGAAAAAGGCAATAACGATATAGGTTGCATTGTCGCTATCGACAACGCAACGCGCAATGTACTAAATCAGCCACCATATGAGAGTAATGTCAACGGAACGCGATATCAATAAACTCGCCACGCCATCCCATCTCTCACCGTACAGACGCGCGCAACATGCACGTGCATGCATACTGACCAATGCACATAAGTCAGACCAGCCTCGAAAATAACAAACAATACGTTAAAAGTAATCCTCGAATTTAAAATATAACAAAATATAACATAATTGATGATGTGGTAAGTATTTTATTAAGTTTCGTGAGTGAAATGAATAATTATAAACTATTATCCAATTTTAAAAAAAAACGGTAAATTAAGCAGCCATGTTAGATTGGTGAACTTTAAGATTTTTGTTCTGTTATTTTTTTCTCCAAAGCACTTTTCCCCGTCTACATGTTACATCCGTAGCTGCTACAAAATCCATTGTATGAACACACTCTTCTGTTTCTTATGGTTAATATTATTTAACTGTTTCGGTTATACACCTTTAAATCAACAAATCATTTTGAAATAGACTATACACACATTTTACTGCACGGGTGGCTGCCTTTAAAACTACCGGGTATATATGAAAAGAAATTGGACTGTCTCTATTATGCGACTGTGAAATATAATATGCAATATTGAATATACAATGAATTTAAGACTGTTTGAACAAATTTAAGCTTTAAAATTGACGTAGTTTGATATAATGGCGGACAACCAACGGAAGTGCTAAAATTATTTTATCTAAAGTAAAATGATGAAATATAGAACAATGATTTTAAGGCTGATTTTAATTTTATCTATTGTACAACATATTGGTAAGTAATCGGCGTTTCTATTATTTCGTTATATTCTTTCATGGTGATAATTTTGATATTGGGATCATTAACAATAAATGTATATGGCTGTGTGTAACTCTCGTATGGGAACAGAAAGTGGCTTCATGTAAAATTGTATTATATTTTAAGTCTTCAAATAAGATTTTCAAAACAATACGTATGTCAGTTAGAGGGAAATTTCGTCGCAATTCAACCGAATATCAGGCTTTGTCCGTCCTTTTAATTTACTTTATCGCAGTTTTTGTTTTGTCTTACTGTAGTACGATACTAAATAAAAAATAAATGTAGACTTTATAATACGTGTATTATTGTAAAACAATACGAGTGTAACTGACATTAATGAAATAAGTATAAAAATGATATTGTCTTGTGATGTGGAAAAAACAACGATTTATAAGACGTCATTAAATTACTTCTATGAAAAAATGTCCGAACGCACCTAAATATTTTTCATAAACGTCAGCGTCGTAACTGGGGATCAAATGTAATGTTGTTGTTTGTTGTTGTTGTTGTGTTGTTTGTTGTTGTTTGTTTTGTTGTTTGTTGTTGTTGTTTGTTTTATTATTTATGTGGGGGATTATTTTGGGGATTGTTATTTGTTGTTGTTTTTTTTATTATTATTTTTTTATTATTGCTTATGCTATTATTTTATTATTATTGTTTACTATTTGCTGCTGCTGCTGCTGTTGTTGTTGTTGTTTCTTTGATAACAAATAAAATGCCTTCACATATTTATTCAGGCCAATGTCTGAATCATAGAACATTTCACGTGCCCTGTATATATCCTTAACATTTTGTCGCGGGTTGAATTTGATGAGATTGTTGATAAGAAACGTTTCAATGAATCCTTAGTGCTATGTCTGTATCAAAATTGTATTACAATGGGGTTTGTTTTCCTTCATGATTGTCCATGTACTTGTCATTTATATGATACTCTTGCAATAAATTACATATTTTTTTAAAATCTGAACTTATTATTTGTTTGTTTTCAGCGGGTCTGTTGTGTTATTTCTGCCATGACACGAGTAATGAGGAAGGCAAGAACAAATGTCAGACCTACTACAGGACTATGAGATACTATGGGAAGAAGGCCAATGAAACTGGTTCCTTTAAAACGGATAAATATGTAAAGAATTGTTCGGACTACGGGCGAGCCGGACAAACCGAAATACTGTATGATTGCATCAGTGGAGGAAAGAAGTAATAATTATGTCTTATGCCTTATATCATATCATTTGTATTAAATCAGATATATTGATAGATATATACTTCTATAGATACTCCTCCAAAGTTTCTGCTGCTTTTTTAATCAAAACAAAATTTCCTCTACAATAAAACATCTATATCTATTTAAAAAAAAAAAATTTATACTAGGCATTAACTTTTTGTAGAAATTATATATGTGTCTGATATAAAAACAGATTCCCCGCTTTGTCATATATTGAAGACCGTTATGAATTCGATGCTTAAAATATCAATTATCCTTTTGTTTAACTCTTATTATATTAATTAATTTTGTTAAGTTTGTTTACTTCATCTTCAAACGGAAATACACGGCAGATTGTTTACAAGCCAAAATACCTTAATATTTGTTTGATTTTTTCAGAGGCGGTCAAAAGTTTTATTCGCGACTGTAGCGACGGGACAACTTTCTTCAGTTCGGAAATAGATGCACAGTTTAGTGAGGCATTGATACAACCAGACAATCAGACAACATGTAAATACACGGGACAGGGTTATCTTGCATGTGTGACTATATGTGCCGGTGATAATTCCATTTACGGAGATCAGTTCGGGTACGGGAACTTTTGTAACGGCCCTGCTATAGGATCTGCGTCAACTCTACATGTATCGTTCGGTCTACTGATGGTTGCTCTTAAAGTAGCATTTTCATAAAAAAAGAACTTATTCTTTACATAATATTTCTTTTTACTTAGTAAAATAGTATATGTGCGATTAATCTGCATGATTTATTGTTAGTTTGATGCTATTCAGTATCCAAGAAATGATAATCAAAAGAACCACTACGTTAAATAGGCCTAACATGGGTGTTTCTGTTTTTATTTTTCTTCGAGCTAAAAAGTCTTATTCTAATAACTGATATCAGTTCAAAGCAACATTATGTTATCATAAATACAAAAGCATGTAATTTCTTCTTTGCTTATATTGGCACCAAAATTACGTCACATCATGGACGTAAGTAAAAAGAAAAAAATAAGCCTTTGTAAATATACGGGGGAGTAATTTGTAATAGCTATGTCTTATCGTAGGACGTCGTATATATGTACGTACATGTATGTCTGTTTATGGGAAAATTTCCGATTTGTGTAGAATTGCACTAGTATTTCGTGTATAAACTTCAATGTCGTGCCTTTATTATCTTTTGTCAGAATTTTGTTTTATTCTCAAGTCAGAAATTAACTTTTGCTTCTTTCAATATGTATTTCGTCCCGACTATGTGTTTTCATCTACGTACTGTTTTTATTCAAATGATATTTATTTTGTACATGTATTGAATGTGTTTCTGGGAGTCAAAAAGGTGTAAAATTTGAAATTAAATAAACATGTTTTATATTACAATGTTTGTGCTATTACAGCCCACGCATAAGTATTCTTAAAGTCTTACACGTCATTAAACACATGAAAATTGCTACAACTTTAAAGTAACATAAGTGTAGCATAAAGCAATAATTAACTTACCCGTGTTTGTCCTAAATTACTTAAAGTAAATAAATTACTATTCATCTTAATAAAATAAAAACTACATTCTTAATCTTTCACACTCAGTGAAATTACTGTCCATGGTAGTATGCCGAAAATTACAAAAATGATGTTGATTTTAATATGTGTCTAAGTGTAAAAGCGTTCAAACACGTGTTTGTATGCGTTCATTTGGTATTTGAATACATTTAATAGCATGATATAGCCGAAGTATGCTTTTTCAGATATATAACTGCCTGTGACGTTAGGTGTAACAATTCCTCACATTTTCCGATGTTTTTATTCAAAACATGACCCGACCGGTATTCCGTACCTTTTCCCTCGGTACTGGTTAGTCGTAATCAACTTTAAAGTCAATATTTTTCAAACATTATAATATGCTTTTTGTTTTGCTAAATTAAAATCAAAATATTTCTGGATATACCGGTATTTATTTTTATATACAATATAAATTCACATAGATTATTTTTCTGTAATATATATTCATATTTCTAAATATTCCGTAAATCTTTGGTATACATTTTTATCTTATATAAGATTAATAAGAATGAATGTAACATATTGTTGACCACTTATGAAATGAGCCGCGTCACGAAAAAAACAACATAATGGGTTTTCGACCAGCATGGATCCAGGCCAGCATGGGCGCATCCGCGCAGTCTGATCAGGATTCATGCTGGTTGCTTACAAACCCTATTACAAGTAGAGAAACTGATAGCGAACAGCATGGCTCCTGATCAGACTGCGCATTGCGCAGGCTGATCTGGATCCATGCTGATCGCAAACACATTATGTTGGTTTTGTCATGACGCGGCTCATGTCATAAGTGACGGTTTCCACGAGTGAAATATGATAATTTTACACCAAAGATTAAAATGAATCCTGTATTTATAGAAAAGAACTTGGATATTCTGTTTATACAGAACGTTTTTTTGTGTTTTTTTTTCGTTATTTCAACATTACAATTTGAAAGACTTCCCCTTACAATTTGAATATTGACTTAATTTAGAAGAAATAAGTCCGTCAAGATACCAGTGAATATACGGAAAATATGTTATACTGCAGTAAAAAAAAAATATTTTGATGCAGTGAAAATACAGAAAATAAAAATACGCATTTTATTTCATCAATATTTTCTAATATTACATTTATAAGTATATAATAAACTAAATTTCGTCCTATTTTAAAATGTGCAATATTATATCATGTCCAATATTAAATTGGCAGTATGCCGATTTAAAGTAGTACATGTAAATGATTACTTATAAACACTAACCAATTTAGTGTTTGAAATTATTTAATAGAACACTCCCTGTTGATTTACTAGCCATATTAAATTTAGCCTTTTCACCAAAGTTAACATATGGTATGATTCATTTGAAATACTGCAATTCTAATGGATAAAATAATAATTTCAAACTCTAAAAGAGCGTTTTGCAAATACTATAGGAACGATATTGCATCTTGCATTTATTACAGACCATGTAGAGTCTTAGTTTGTGTTAGTCGGAATCAAATCGTGTAATAAATCAGTATTTGATGCATTACTAAATGATTTTACCTTGTTACTGATAAGTTCACAAGGTAACCGCGACTCATATAAAACTGGAGTACCTACAACCTATATATACAAGACATTATTTGTCTTACGTTTAAGAACGTTATTGTTTAGTGCGCGAAAACTGCCGTCAAATTATATATAGAATAGACATATTTTGTAAAGATTCTGGTATGGACTGGACAAGACGAACATTATGGTTTTCTGTTATGGAAGTCGTCTTAGAACCCACCAGTCTTGATTCTATCGAGGACCTTTCATTAACATGGTATATTAATTTATAAATATATGGGTGTTCATTTCACATCAACTATATCTTGTTTCATAAACACACAATACATTGTCTATTCAGACTAAAAAATCAATTCTAGCAATCTAGCTATGCCAAAAGTATTTTGTAAACATTCCTATAAAACAATACTGAAATTGTTTGATGATTTCTGGTAAAACCAGAGTTTTATTATTTAAAGACATCCAAAAAGCATACAACATGTATTTTGAAAATTATTTGTAAGTACATTAAAAGCTTATGAGAAAAAAAATTCACATAACACGTTATATATTTCATTTCCAACAAAATCTGACTATTCCTTCACACACACGATCATATAATGGTTTCATTAAAATGATTTACATTAAACAAAATAGATTTGATTTTTTATAACAGTTTCAGAGAGTGCACAATGAGCGCTGTTAAAATAAAAATAAAAAGATGGTTAGCATGCACTAAAGTCTGTCCGGCTGTAGGGCCGTTACAAAAGTCGGTATCACAGAGTTGTACACATATGTTAGCCAGATGACGATGACTGTATCCACAAGTAGACTGGTTGTCGGGTCTTAAATATTTCCTCTGAAAGCTCAACCTTGTCAGATTAAGATCTGCGGAAAAGTCTGTACCGTCACTACAGTCTCTAATAAACGCATTAACGCTACCTAAAATTGTAAAAATTGTGTGACTATAATAGTTGATTAGTGGTAGAGAGACGCAAATCTAGACTATGAAATCTATTGTAGTAAAATATTATTTTATGGCACAAATATAAATATTTCTATGTAATATATAAAATGGTTGGACCAGAAGTTATTTTAACATCGTCGGTACACTTTGAAACTATCAAATACTTATTATACAAATGTAAGTAAAATAGAAGTCAATTTAAATCATACACAAGTAAACATTACCTGAATCAATAGGCAGAAAACCTATGTTAGATCTAAGCATATCAAACACTAACCTTGTGAGGTGATAATCTCTATTTTGCAGAACTCGTACAATTGTTGGCCGGTCGTAGGTCTCCTATAATGCTCACATTCTTTTAAGTAAGGGTATTTCTGTAATAAAAGTAAAATATACGTGTATTAAATCAAAGTACAAAGTTATAGTCTAATTATAATTGGTTATTCTAGATCAAATAATGGATCTAGTGACATGCCTTTACGGGTTCTTGTATCTATCTTTATTAATTTAGATTTAGTTGCAGTATAGTTTGGTCTCTTTTTAACTATTTTATACACAAACAATAACAAAATCAAATATTTGAAACTTGTGTAAAACCGTGACCATTTCCTGTCATGGCTACAATTTATCTGTTGACATAATCCAAAATAAAAATCACATTGGATATATACTTATGCGTTACCATATAAAAGGGTGTTCCAGGAGGGGCCAGGAATGCGTATATTTAATATCAAATAACTAACCAATAATATTTTCTTTAACAGCTTTTATGATGGAGGAAGACTAGCATAGAATTATTAGCTATATAAACATAAGACATTATGGCTGTACCTTCAGAGAATTTGTTTTATTGTTCTTTTCGTAGTCCCCCCTCTCCTTGGCTAAACCGCGAACTCCTCGCAGACAGTCCGATTTTGCATCGTTACCAGAATCGCTGCATTGATAGCACTTTATAGCGGCTGAAAAATAAATAAAATGATATTATTAATTGCGTAAGAACTGCGTAAAAAAAATAAGAAAAAAAATGTTCTGCACTGCATCTAGACGAAACGTATGCAATAGATAGTAGTACTTCCGGGGGCAAAATAACTGATAAAAGGGAGATTACTCTAAAAGAGAAAAAACATACTGACCGACTCTGTAATTTATAGAGAATTATTCATGTCACGGTAGGTTTTATAACAGAAACTTAAGTTTGAAAGATTATTGAGTGACTTATATCGTCCGTTGTTTCGCTTGTCGCATTTATACATAAGTGAATTGATCCAATTTCTTTTTTATTTTCTTATTTATTTATATTTTTAAGGTGGTCAACACAGTATAGGTCATATGGAGACTTTTCAGCTTTACTGGTGGAGGAAGACCTCATAAGCCCTTCCAAGCATAATTTCAGGCACGAACGGACACCTGAGAAGAACCACCGACGTTCCGCATGCAGCTTGATAGTTTCCTCACATAAAATGAATCCAAAGTCCTTAATGGGATTCGAACCCACAGCGTTATGTTGATGGTATTTAGTATCGTACTTCACAACAAACCGCGATATAATCATTTATAGATGATGTTAAGTGTGAGAAAAATATTCAGATATAACAATATAGAAAATAATAAATCGTTCTAGAACAACATGTTATATTTTTCAGCATTTAAATGTTCATACTAAATCGCTTAAAACCCTATCAACATTATTTTTCCAAATCAATGTGTCATAAGAATATCCAAATGATTCATTTCTTTTGTTGTAATCAACTTTTGAAATATTTATCTAAATAAGAGGCCAAAGTAGACCAATTCACTTTAATGAAATTGCTTTAACGTTTATAATACCGCTGGAACCGAAACTAATAAACCTGTTCAACCATTATAAAACCAGGCCAGCTTATACATCCATGAAGTTTGACCAGGCTCTATAATGCTAACTGATCAACTTTCAATAACAGCGTGATATCTCTAAAATGAATAATAGACAGTTCTAAAACTGGAACCAGGACGAGTCCATTATTGAAATACACCAGCTATGATATTTTGATTTATTATATTCTTATAAATGAAATATTGAGAAATATTTATGAAAAATGCGTATTTTCATTTTCGTATTTCCACTGTAGAAATTTATTTTCACTGCAGTGAAACGTATTTTCCGTATTTTCACTGGTGTCTTGCCTAAAGTAAGCCAATACACAAAATTAAAAGGAATTTTTCCTATCCATAAAGTTAAAAAAGACAAAAAGTATATAATAAACAGAAAATTCAAGTTTTTTCTATTAATACAGGATTTATTTTCATCTTGTGGTATGAAAATTATTATATATTACTCTTGGCTACTGCCACTCATGAGATATTTATTTTCATACCACTCAATGAAAATGAATCCTGTATTCATAGAAGAAAATATCCTCTATATACCTTTCTTGCCATTTAATCTTTAAATTGTAAAAAAGGAGAATAAAAACATAAACGTTTAAAAGTTGTGTACATGGTGTCACAAGTTCTTAATAATAAAGTATTTATTTCTTATGTTCTATTATGTACTAAAGACTCAGTTTATTTATATATATGTAATTTTAAAAACTTACCACACCCTGATATGAATACAAGCAGAATGACTCCGCAAGTTACAGGAAACACGACCCCTCTTATAACCATGGTTTTATATATATTATCAAATTAAAATCCAAAATACATAACAAAAAAAGAAATCGATGATTATTTTTAGTTTCAACCAAATTCGTCCATTCTTCCTGTTTGTCAAATATCACAAATATTTAAGTTTTGAAGAGCAGTTAAATATAAATACATTGTTTGATTATTCAAATCTGTTCATACGTAACTTTAGCTATTCAACTTACCCGGAATATCGAGTTACAGTCAATATAGTTTATTTCCACTTTGTATATTGACAACATGTTAAAGGTTTAAACACAGGTTATGTAAAATTTTAAAATACAAATGGGACATTTATCGTTGCTGTTTGTTTGTTTGTTTGTTTGTTTGTTTGTTTGTTTGTTTTAAAGTTAAATGCAAAATAAGAAATTTGATAGAAATACGAGATAAGTTATTGAAGTAAAGAAGATACGAGGGTTGTTCACATATGAATCGTCTGGGTCAATTTTCAGAAGTGCTTAAAAAACATGCCAAAAAAATCATCTCAATCCTTCAAAATACTCACCACCATGTGATATACAAAGTTTTAATCTTTTAATACAAATTTTAAATGCGTTTTCATAATCTTTTCCATGTATACTGTTCAGACACGGGAAAATAGCCGAACCGTCATATTTTTGCGTACAGCAAGGTGTTTTTTGAGCCTCGGAAATAGAACATAGTCACAAGGGGCAAGATCTTGCGAATAAGGTTCGGAAGCTCGACAACCTTTTCCTGTTTCAGATATTCTTGTATGATGGCCGCTTTGTGTGAAGAAGCATTGTAATGCCACAACCTGACACCACGGAGACCTGATGCTGGTCGACGGTTTTTGAAATATTTCTTTAATTTTAATGAAGGACCTTGTATTTGCAAAACTTGGCATTTACAGATTTACCCTTTGGCACGGCAATTTGAATATCAGGACCTTGATTGGTAAATAAAATTACATACATGACCATTTTGACGCTCATGGTGCCTTTTGTTATGCAAAGTTTGACTTCCTTTGATTGGCCATATTTTGTTATGTATCTTTCGCTTGGGCTCATAAAAGTGCACCCACGTCTCATCGCCAGTGATGATATTTGCGAAAGATCGATTGTTGTATTTAGGAACTGTTTCAGCAATTGTTTGGATATTCTTATCCGAGCAAGTTGTTGCTCTTTTGTAAGGAGATGGGGTATCCATCTGGCACTTATCCTTCTCAATTTTAAATAACGTCTGAGAATCTACAGAGATACCAACGCATTTAGCTATATATACCTAGTTGTAAATCTTGCATAAGTAGTAATCAAATCCTTTACTTTTTCAACCATTTTTGGCTAAGTTGCAGTTTTCGGACGGCGTGCATGTGTTGCATCTTTTACTAAATCCAGACCACTTTTAAAAAATCTTACACCACCGTGTGACAGATGACAAAGAAAGTTCATTGTTCCCATAAACACGACATATTTCATTAAATATGTATTTCGCCTGTATACCAAGAATACAACGGTTCTTGATATAGGACCATAAGCATCTTACTGTAAAACATGACTACATGTACAAGTACTTGTTTAGCTTGAATGGTGAGCATTACGTCGTAAAGGGCGGACGTGTGAAGATCATAATACATCAGAGCAGAGTTATCTATATTGAAAATGTCAGTTAACAGTTACCCGTCATATATCAAATAAGACAGGACTGTGAGTTGTGTGTTATATTAAAGGAGTTATCAACAGTTAATGGCAGAAACACTCAAGTTTACCCATGCTAATCAGCTTCATTTTAACGGTCATATTTGGGATAGTAACCATCATTTTGAAGATTCAAACATGCAGGTCTAAAAGCTGTGTCCAAATAGCTGACGGTGTATTCAGAAATCTAATAGACTTAAGGAACTTTCGATATAAAGATACATGTATAACAATATTTTAAGAAATTTTACTTTTAAACCGTTTAAGACATATCTTTTTTTTTCTTTATAATCATGGTAGAATGCCTATTTATTATAATGATTTTGATTATTTCAACTAAGTTTTTTGTGTATGAATAAAACAAATAGCAAATTAGACAACAAGTTCGGATGATACTCAAAACTCAAACTTCTGCGAAACATTACTACAGTACAAACAAAAATAAGAAAAAAACAACAGTAAATTCTCACATACCTACGGTGACACAAAGGTGCCATGTGTGTGTTTTATTTATCTCGTGGCCACGAGATACTATGTCGTGGCCACGAATTACTAAGTCGTGGCCACGAGTTATTAAGTCGTGGCCACGAGATAGCCAAGTCGTGGCCACGAGATACTATGTCGTGGCCACGAGTTACTAAGTCGTGGCCACGACATAGCTAAGTCGATCACAAAATTGTCCAAACAAAGAGCTATAGTCAAAATTAATGTCTGATGGGCCTTGGAAAGTGACATTCTCATATGATCCTAAAGACAAGTTCAAAGTGAATACCTTCGGTATTTTCAAAGATTAATGTTGCATGTAAAAGTAAGTTGTTAAGTTTAAAAAAATCATAATATATATAGTGTATTCTGATTGGTTAATTATCTCGTGGCCACGACTTAGCTATCTCTTTCCCACGACTTAGTAAATCGTGGCCACGACTTAGTATCTCGTGGCCTCGCCTTAACTATCTCGTGGCCACGACTTAGTAACTCGTGACCACGACATAGTATCTCGTGGCCACGACTTAGCTATCTCGTGGCCGCGACTTAGTAACTCGTGGCCACGACAAAGTATTTCGTGGCCACGACTTAGCTATCTCGTGGCCACGACTTAGCTATCTCGTGGCCTCGACATAGTATCTCGTGGCCACGACTTAGCTATCTCGCGGCCACGACTTAGTAACTCGTGGCCACGACTTAGCTATCTCTTTCCCACAACTTAGCTATCTCGTGGCCACGACATAGTAACTCGTGGCCACGACATAGTATCTCGTATTACGAGATAAATAAAAACACACACATGTCACCTTTGTGCCACTGTACATACCAATGAATTGAACAAATCGCTTTATGAATGTAAGGGAGTTAATCGCGGGAAAAAAATGACAATTTCATAAACAATTTATCTACCTTTAGTTGTCAATGAGGTTTGTTTACCCTCGCCACCAGAAAATTACCGTATTGGAGAGCAAGTTGAACATAAACTTGATTATCTTAGATATTAGTTATGCAGTACTACTGTGATACTTTCAAGGTGATCTTTACAGTTTGTTAACAAAGGCTTATAAGTGTCCAACTTTATTTGTCATCCAATGAAAACGCTGTATTTTGTGTTAATTTCCATAGACGAACACAAGTCGTTTCAATATCAAATTCCGTTCATAGTCGCCTTCTATTTTTCATAGTGCTTCATAGAACCGCGTTTGTAAAAATAGTGATTTGCATAAATTTGCACATACGCTTTCATGGGCCGCTTATATTTGCACGACAATATGAAAATATTGAACATGGGCAAGCCAACGATGTGTCTGTTTGTAAATCAAAATTCAATTGCTTGTAACCAAGATAGACGTTAAGACCTATGTGAATCAATTACTACTGACAATTATCAGATGTAATAAGACTTCTTAATATTTGTACAATGTCAAAAAATAAATTTGATGAATTTATGCCAGTAGTGTACTTTGAAAAGATCAAACGCTTCATTTGTATTCATCCAAATTTAAAGTGCGATTTTAGGTACAACGATCATACCTAAAAAGAAAGATTATAATAATTATTATCATCTGACGAATTATTATACTACGAACTTATGTTTTAAAAAATATTCTTTTTAATAGCATCCGTGCTTTAAAGCTGCATCCCTCCATGTGAGCCGAAGTATTTCAAGAAAATCAAACTTGAGACAAATGTACTAAGATTTTAAGAAGAGTAAAAATATTCATTTGACAAGTAATGTTTTACACGTTATGTGCGACAAATGGCTTATTTTGCAATATTAATCACTATCTTTATTATTATTATTTGCATTAATAACGCAGTAATGTCTATTTTTGCTTATCTATAAACCTCTTTTTGGTTATTTACGTGGATTCTAAGTGCCATTTGCAATATGTATATTCCTTGTCACAATATTTTACTTTTAAATACATTTTCAAAATTTTCATGAAAATTTGCAGGTATCTGAAAGCATGCTGCTTTAATGTAGGTCTATAATCAACAATTTGACGTAGATTGTTTATTTTTTACTGCAATTGCACGTGTTTATCGTGTCATGCACTGTTTTCGTTGTTAACTTTTATTTGATTCAAACTGTGTTGATTTTTAATCAATTAAGTACATTACTACCACGTTTTCAACATCGACGAGATTTATATCTCAGAAAATTATCCATCAAAATATTTAAAGGTAAAAATGTGCATATGAATAACGGTTGAATGAAATTATTCTATTAGATAATTTATTATATAAACACGTAGATAAACATTACCATGATTACTAAAAATTGACTTGCATACATATTTAGTATCGTTCAGAGAATTACTGAATTCTAAATTTATAGGTCACCTTTTTTATTTGGTTGAGGACATAAATGGTGACATGTCCGTGATCCGTTATCTCAGTGCCTGAAAGGCCAGATAGACCCTCATTAAGCCTAGAATACGTACGTACGTACATACATACATACATACATGCATACATACATTACATAATTACAATTTTGTTATACATAAAGAGTTCAGTTAAGTTATACGTTAAATGATCAACTTAGTGACGCGTATTTAAGAATACGAATGTTAAGAGTTCAGTTTAGTTATAAGTAATTAAAGAATTCAGTTTAGTTATATGTTAAGAGTTCAGTTTAGTGAGTTCAGTTTAGTTATACGTTAAGAGCTCAGTTTAGTTATAAGCAATTTAAGAATACTCGTACGCTAAGAGTTCAGTTTGGATACATTGCAATTGAGAGTTCAGTTAAGTTATCTATAATTGAAGAGTCAAGTTTAGTTATGCGTTGAGAGTTCAGTTTAAAGAAGATAAATCTGCATTATTCACTTTCTTTATTATCGTAATATTAATGAAATTTAAATATGACCTCAACATGACCTATATCGTTCATACATCAACACAAGCCTTGCTGTTTACTTTATTTAAATGTAGCCTGTCGTATAGAGCACTCAATATTTTATATTAACTTGACATTGTTTGCTTAATCTTTTTCCTATCTTATTTTATTCTTTTTGAGGCTATTTTGGAAGATCATTGACATTTGATTTATTGTTGAAGAATTTTCTGACACGTCTTTCTTTATTTATGATTTTAGAGAAAAAACATTTTATTTTATATTTCATAAGAATTTATTATTCTACTTTATCGATCTGTATTCGAGGTTTGACAGAAATAACCGGAAAGTTTAACCGTGAATGTGATCATTTCAGGTGAATATGTATCGAGCGAAATAGGTTTCAAACTAGCAAAGCATTTCTTCGTTCTATCTTTATAGTGGGTAGCAAATTAGATAAATTAATATATATCTATAATTCTCAGTAATTGCAAAAGTCCTGGACTTTTTATGGATAAATGTCATACATACTAGTTTCAGAAAAACAAACTTAAAACGTTTGCAATTAATTCTAGGTTGACCCCCATATTAGGGTATATTGAGTAGATTAGGGTAAGACATACAGGACATTATGTCTCAAAAAATGGTATGTGAGAGGCCTTTTGATAAATTATCTAAAAATGTGTTAAAACGCATTGAAATTGCGGGAATTTAAACAACTAAATGTAAATGTCAAACAAAAGCGAGAATCACACGAATCTAGTTCATATATTAAGCTTAAATTTAAGCTTATAATTTTTACTTTTAACTCGTGTGTTTTGATTTCCTGCATGAAACTTACAAGTACAGCTGTAAAATGAACAAACATGGTATATATTTGAATAAGGCTCGAACTTATGATCCATGGGTTGTTATATAGACAGACACCCTACCCACTAGACAACCGCTCAAAGTTGTCAGATTTATTTTGAAAAATTCAAACATACAAACATATTTTTTTAGAGAATTTTAATTCGTATCATCGTAATCTAGGGCTCAATATATAGTAAAGTTATACAATGAATAGATAAAAAAATAAAGAAAATGAGATTTTGCATAAACACAATCTCATACAGTTTTGGTACTCCATATAAATCATTTAGCTAAGCCTTCCTAACAACCATCAAAAACTTTACCTAAAGTTTCCATGTGCTACGTTCATAATTACTTTAAAAAAAAACATGGGTTCAATTTGTTTAAATTCCTTATTGCATGTAATTTTTTTACAAAAGTGAAAAATAACAACAACAACTAAAAGTAATAATCGACATTGTGTGACAAAATGGTCATATTTTTTAATAAATTAGGAAACATAAACATCGCTTTTTTATTAAATTATCATTTAAAAAAAAAAACAAAAAAAAACAGAAAAATATTTAACTCCGCACAAAATCAAGTCCCTTAACTCTCTAGAAAACTCATGAATAATGAAAGGTAACTCTTGGTACAGAACATTTTTGTACTTCTAACTTGAAGTGACATAATGCCGAGAAAAAAAGACATTACAATTTCTGAAAAACAAGTAGAAATATAAATCGGAAATGGTTTTGTTGCTGTTGTTTTTCCATTGTTGATTTGACTAAACGTAAATCGTTTGAACGGAAAATGCGCAAATAATTAATTACAGAATAGTATAAGTATAAAGCTGAAAATAATTTCACAACCGGAGAAAAATCACCCTTTCAATCGCACATGGAAACTTTAACTTCCTTTAAAGGGACTCCACTGAGGTTTTTGACAATATTTCTTCAATATTTTTGTACAACTTGATATATAGGTTTGGACAAATAACTCGTGTACAAAATTACAGATCTTTCGCCCACTCTGCTTCCCAGAGATTAAGAATTTTAAAGCGAAAATGGACCAAAATTGAAAAAGGCTGCCACGTTTTTCACTCAAATCGGCCAAAATATGACATCAAAAGTCGATTATCAATTTAATATACAGAGTATATTTACATATTCGTTATTATATTGTCCCCATTTGATTTATGAAAAATTTCAAATTTTATGTTTTTAGGCTATTAGACCTCAGTGGAGTTCCTTTAACGTTACAGAATACTAGTAGTCATTTTCAAACATGATCAATGGTTAATCGAACATGAAAATATCCGACTGATAAACATTTCTAACAAATCACTGATAAACATAACTATCTAAGCTGATAAACATACATGTATGTAACCAATCAGATTCCCAATTAGCTGCTCAAAACACGAGGCAATAGTCCAATATCTGTCATAAATATTTTGCGAATCTAACCAATGTTTACTACTCGTATTTGCTAAATGTTTGATGGCGTACCGGGGCCTCCTTACTATGGTAAGATAAGCTTATTTTACCATAAATTATTTTTATTCACCCGTAAATGATAAGTACGTGAACATAAATTAAATATCAACATCTCGTTTGTCCATTATTTCGTTAACACCTGAATGAATTAAATAAATTTTCATAAAGTTTTTACCTGATTCATTTTTTATCAAAAATGTTCCTGAAGTGAACATCAATATAAAAAATGGGTTTAGTCGTTATTTTTCAAGATCAACAGAAACAAGAAAAGTGGAATGATATCCAAACAATTTCAAATTACTCATAAGCATAAAAAAAAATTCAAAGTTCTTGTGTGCATCAAATCATGATTTTTTTACTTGTATTTAATTGAATGTGCTCACTTAGATTAAAGTAACTTGCACGTCGGGATTATATAAACCTTTAGAACACTGGACACGCTTTTTGTAAAATGTAAATTATATATAACACACACCAGTTGTCCAAATAAATTGCATTGAATTGCATTGAATCATAGTATAGTTTGTATCCAGATTTGTGGTTCTTTGACACATAGTCAGTCTAAGAACGGCAACTCTTGTGAGTATATTTTAACTGTCTCTGGCTGTACCAATGCCAATTTTAATATTTTTATGATTATACATTACCCGAAAAATATAACGGGTAGGTTCAAATTTAAAAAACGACCAGCCCATAAAACTAAATCAGGGAAAAAGTGATTCTATATGAACAATAGAGATGTTGAAATAAATACATGAGATAATTATATGTTGACTGTATGTAACTCATCATTCGTCTCGGAGAGCCCCGTCACGTGACGATTTGCCGGTAAATCGTCTACTTTACTCCAGTTTTTACGGCCATGACAAGTTCTTTGTCCAACACCTTCAACACGGTCACCTGAAATGAAATGTTAATATTTTAGCTGCGTGTGTGTGCGGGCGCGTAAGCGTACGTGCGTGTGCGTTTTCCAGCGTCTAGACTACTAACATATTATGAAAATGAATCTAAGAAAACATTAATACTTCAAGGATAATACAGTTTCGTTTTAATATCTAAATGTTGATTGGTGAACAAGAGAATGTACAAGAAACAAACAAAAAATGAATTATCTGTCATGGAATCCATTGTATAAAAGTGTCAACACAATGTTATTGAGGTTTTTCTATAAGGAGGAATCACGTTTGAACAAAAACTTAAGAACAGTTCAGTTACGCAATGTCTAATAATATTTTTTAATGATTTAAACTTTTTTTTAAAAGATTATTTTATCCATCAATGCTTCATATTGATACAACATGATGATGATGATGATGATTATTATTATTATTATTATTGTTATCATTATTATTATTATTATCTATTATTATAATAATCATAATAACAATGATACGAGTAAAAAGTCACGTAATGTTATGAAATATAACTTTTTTTCGATGTAACACTTAATTAAGATCATATAAAACAGTATATTTACCATGACATCTTGGTCCTCCTGTTTAGCCAGTTTATCGGCGATGTTTTTCCTGATGTCGACGTCATCAACGCTTATATCATGACGTACATATCCGCCGTCATCCATCAGCGCTAGAATACCATCACGTCCCATATCAGCCACCTGTATGATAGATACCTGTATTATTTTCACACCTTATAAAATATAAACGTTTGAACTTTTTCAATGCTTTCATGTGAGGAAGCCATCCAGCTGGCTTACGGAAGGTTGGTGGTTCTACCCAGGTGCCCGCTCGTGCCTGAAATAATGCCCGGAGTGCCACCTGGGGTCTTCCTCCACCAATAAAGCTGGGAAAAAATCGACGACAAAATCTCGGCGGGACGCTCTAGGATGGCCCGACTTGAGTGTACGGTCGCCCATATGGGCTTTCCGACGGCGACCTTAAATAAACGCATTAAAAAAATAACAATGTAGCCTCCTTTCATTTTCAACGTTCAAAGAATCCATAACAAATGCATATCGTACCCCATACAGCATCGTTTTCATTTTTATAGGCCAAAAATCTATATCAATTCCATCTAGTTTCGTTTTCATTTCATCTCAACAAAAAAACATATGAAAATACTTTTTGTATGTGAAGTAAAAAAATAAGTTCGGTCAAAATGTTAAAAAATGGTGGTGTGAAAGAGGTTACTACACATTGTTCAGAAAAAAAAGTTATTCTATTGGACTCTCACACAGCCGCAAACCGCCTCATTCAATATAGGTTTGACAGCTGTGTACTCCTCGTCCTGTAGAATTCAGTATTGCACATAGCCTCATATTAACTAACTGAATCAACGACCCGGTACATAAACGGCTGTTACACAGGGATAAGCCCAATTGATCTGATATTATCCTCTACCACTACCCCCTCTTCCCTCCAGGGACTAACACTAAAGAGGTTATCAAAATTGCGTAAAAGTGTCATATTATTGTAGTTATGAATACTTAAATGTCGAAATTGACTTTAAATCATATTTTTGGGGGTTGTGACAGGGACTGAAGGGAGGGGGAGGGGGGAGCGGTAGGGGATAATATCAGATCAAAGCGTCTTATCCCTGTGACATGGTACTCTCCCCAGTAAGAACAGAAAGTAGTTGGTATCGTTAATAAAAATATATTTCTTATCTACTGAAATATTATGGAACAAAAAAAAAACACATTCAGGCAGTTTGTCCAACATTAAAGATCATTTTTATATGCCCGAAAGAATTTCGGGCATATTATGTTATACCCCCTGGCGTCCCTCCGTCTGTCTGTCCGTCCGTCCGTCCGTTAGCAATTTGGTTTCCGGAGCATAACTTAAGTTCCATTTTGCCCACAGTATTCAAACTTCATAGGATGATTGTCCATATTGGGTAGAAGACCCCTATTGATTTTGGGGTCACAAGGTCAAAGGTCAAGGTCACTATGACCTTAAAACTGAAAACAGTTTCCGGAGCATAACTTAAGTTCCATTTGGCCCAGAGTGTTCAAACTTCATAGGATGATTGTCCATATTAGTAAGAAGACCCCTATTGATCTTGGGGTCAAAGGTCAAGGTCACTATGACCTTTAAACTGAAAACAGTTTCCAGAGCATAACTTAAGTTCCATTTGGCCCACAGTGTTCAAACTTCATAGGATGATTGTCCATATTGGGTGGAAGACCCCTATTGATTTTGGGGGTCACAAGGTCAAAGGTCAAGGTCACTATGACCTTAAAACTGAAAACATTTTCCGGAGGATAACTTAAGTTCCATTCGGCCCACAGTGTTCAAACTTCATAGGATGATTGTCCATATTGGGGTGAAGACCCCTATTGATTTTGGGGTCACAAGGTCAAAGGTCAAGGTCACTATTTCTTAGAAATTGAAAACAGTTTCTTTAGCATAACTTAAGTTCAATTTGGCCCACAATATTCAAACTTCATGGGATGATTGTCCATATTAGGTAGAAGACTCCAATTGATTTTGGGGTCACAAGGTCAAAGGTCAAGGTCACTATGACCTTAAAACTGAAAACAGTTGTCGGAACATAACTTAAGTTTCATTTGGCCCACTGTGTTTAAACTTCGTAGTATGATTGTCCATATTGGGTAGAAGACCCCTAATGATTTCGGGGTCACAAGGTCAAGGTCACTATTACCTTAGAACTGAAAACAGTTTCCGGGGCATAACTTAAGTTCCATTTGGACCACAATATTGAAACTTAAAAGGAGGATTGTTTTGTGAAGGAGGTAAAACTTTATTTAATTCCCATGTCTTAGAAATCTTTCATCTTTACTAAAAAAATCAAAGGGCTGCAAGCTCTGTGGTATTTTCTGATCTTTGCAATCTAAATCATACTGACTATCTGTATGTATTTTCCTATATCAGTTTATTTTTATATACTATAATTCATCTAACGCAGCGACTGCGTTAAGATTTTTTTCTATAACAGTTTGAGATTGATACATATGGAATTTTGCATGACTAGAGTTGCATCAAAAATCATTTTTATGACAGCCACACTTTATCCTTGCATATTGTGGCTACTTCCTTAAAAAAGACACTTCAAAAAAAAAAAGTTGCCCCGACTAGGATTTGAACCTTAGGCCTCGCACACCCTAAGCGAGAGCGATACGAGCGCGATACCCCTGCACCACGGTGAAGTAATACGTAATATGTAGCCTGAATAAAAACAAATACATTGTAATTCTAAATTGAGAATTTCCATTTCGTGTTTGTAATCCTTATCAATTTCGAGGTATTTTGTTCACGATAAACCTGTTTAACACTGATAAAAATAATTTAGCGAAAATCTTCTCGCCAAAACAGTCCGACATGTATATATTCCACTACTCGGCAGTCAGATTTATTTGTGTACTACGCCCTGGAGTATTCAGTAATCGACATAGCTAAAAATAGCATTTTCATTGATTAAAATGATATTCATCCGCGAAATTTGTGATTGTAACCTCATATTTTTATTGACTAATCTGAACTTTCAATGCACTGTAATTCGTTAAATGCCTACATTAAAAATTATTCTGTCTGTTAAATTGCTGGTTTTTAAGCAGTTTTGAGTGAGAACTACTTTGCGTTGTTAGGTCTGTTAGGAAATTTTGTGTTAGACCGTGGATGTTAGCTATGTATTTACTGATCTTGCGATCAGAAAATACAAAAATCATTTTCGGGCATATAATGCTCCGCCTAGCGGTGCTCTTGTTTATTTAAGTTCGGCCAATATAAATTGTTAGCATATACCAGATATTCCTTGCGGTCGGAGATAGGCACTTTCATTGTATGTGTGCTTGGCGAGATGTCTTCATATTTCTTGCCGGTCACAAGGTCAATGCCGACGAATGAATCTTTGCATGCCCATGCTTCCCTGGCCTGAAAATTTAATATAAATTCTTCTATAAACCGTCCTTCAGCTATTGTAAAAGAATGTTAATCAAATATCTGCATTACATGTTGCTGAATCAGATATTATAGACAAAAGTCATTTTCATGCATTCCTGAATAGTTAAAAAAAAGAAAATGCATAGATCTAATACATCTGTTATACAATCCAAGATTGTGCAAAACATGACACAGTCTATTATCGTCATATTTCTAAAAAAAAAAGAACATTTTTCTTACGCAGTTTTAAGAAAATAATGTACAGTAGATTCTATGTAGACTGTATAAACTTAATTAAGGCTACCTTGATGTAAGCATATCGACAATCTTGCATGGAAATCCGTGAAGCATCACGTAACCATTCTTACGCAGAGCTGAGGCTTTCACTGGTTTGGTCAGAGACATCTCGGCGTCACCAGACTCCATTTCAGCCATGACGTCATCAAATGACGTCGGTGGCGTATTTTCGTCAGCCTTGCAAAAGCAAAAGAAAACAACACAAAAGTAAGTAAAACTAAATGTCTTTAACTCCTCGCTGTTTTTATAACATATGAAGTGGGTTATAAATACATGTATGCTATCAAACTTGTTTCCAAATTACAGACACGCAAGAGGAACATAAAGTTGGCCTTTAGAACTTAAAAAAAAATGACGTTCACATGTATAAACTTGAGTTGATAGTGCATCGTTAGATTACAGCTTCGCATGTCATCGGCAACTTCAAAGGGAAATGAGCACAATTTCATCTTTCCGCTGAATGTCTCCAAATGTAGCGGATAAAAAACCATGGACAGCGCATGACTTATTGACGGATGATTTTACCATCCGATAGGACTGTCCCGAAGGACGAGGGTTTCAAATGATTAGTGCTGACTCTTAAATTACCTTTATCTGAAAATTTATTAATAATACCTCAGTAAAAGTAGGTTAAAGAATCTAAATATGTATGTAATAAACACTTAGCTACACGTCATTTATTTGAGCTGCAACCGTAAAAAGATATTGTTCTCCAAGATTAACTTAGTCCACTTTTATAAAACTATATGTAAACTAAAGCAATGCACAGGCCCTGAAGGAAGTTCAACTCGGAAACATTAATTAAAATCAATTAGTTACAACAGCACATCGATCTCTTTTCAGACACTGGCTGAATATCTGAAGATGCAAATCAATTGTCGAAATTTTTATTATGAAGTTCATTTATTTATTTTTGTAACGAAGGTAGCTATTTTTAGTATTTTAGCTTCCATGCTACTATCATGTTTTGACAGGAAGAGACAAGTTACCTTGGTAAGCAGGTATCAATTTGGAGCTGAATTGTGTCACAAATTTCGAATTTTTAAACTGCATTTGTTGAAAAAATAAGTAAAAATAGCTCGCTTACTAGTCTATTTGTGAAGTTCTTTGCTGCTCGTAGATTCTTCTTCATTTTTCATAGAATTTCTGTTAATCCAAGAAAAGGGAATATGTGGCGCATATACAAAGTATTTCGCTACTGTAATGAACAAATTGATATCGACAGATTTATATTCAATACGGTTACAAATCACTTGCGCAATTCGTCGATAATTTCAACTGGTTGTGAAATACCGAAATTGGGTTTCCCCTTTGAATATACATTTAAGTCGCATGACACCTGAGGCGACAATCGGAACGTCCTCGGCTATTATCTATTGTACTTATGGATAGGGCCGAAAAGCTGCTGAGCTGGGAATAATCGATCTCTTTAAACCGCTGGTAAACACCGCCTTGCGCGGACAGTGCATATACTTGCATCTAGCTGTACTGTAGCGCTAAAAAACCTACTGCGTTAAAGGCCAAATTGATCGATGGTCAGACTACACTCCATCACGGATTTATATTACATCCGTGACTCCATAGACCTACATTATAAGAAATGACCCTTAAACGTATCTTAAAATTGAGAAGTCATGCTAAATATGTGATTTTTCTAGACTGAGATGCCCGACGCATCCAAATGAATGAAATTGTTATAATTATATGGTTGACCGACCAAAATGTTTCCAAAGATGATTACCCACCATTCTAACTGAATTATTCTAACGATCACGGAACTGACATCTTCTTTTTTGAATGCAAATATCCAAATGTAAAATTACCTGATGTCCCAATGAATCTTAAGGGTTTCTCTGCTCTTTGCAGTCAATCACTGGCCGTGTACAATACAGTAATCTGACCTGGTAGTTACGCATGCGAAGAGTTTTCAGGCAACAGCTGGCAGCTTTAAAGCTTCCTCATATAAAAAAAGTTGTCATCAATGACGAGTGATTCCGAAAGGCAACAACCATAACTATCAAGTACCCACCATGACCCTATTATCACTCAACGCAGATGGTTGCGACTTTCCGCAGCGTTGTTTTTTTCCTGCTCCTTCGGATCATCGAGTTAACACTTGTTGGAAAATTGAGTACCGCTCAAGCCGGTGCTATAGGGGGCATGAAGTATGTTGGTCATTTTATTACCTCTTATGTATAGACTCGATCAAACCTAGTCTGCAACTTTCATGCAATATATTTTGTTGTAGTCAATGCTACCGAGGGATCACCCTTCTTCCAGATTTTTTTTCCAATTCAATCAATGAAACTATGAACTAATATTGGCTTATATTGCAGATGTACCATTGTAAGACACCGCTCAAGTATTATTAGGACATACTGTAGATCAAACAGAAAATTTTGTGTAGTTGGCAGTTTTCATAATTATCAAGAATAGGGCTTGCGATAATTAATAAATGCCATATAGGGTAGTTTTTCTTTCATGTAAAATATCTGCTCCCTTCCAAAGTTTTAGCTCTAATATGCTTTAAAACCGGTTCTAATCTGTATTCGAGCCCTATATAAATATGGTTCTAGAGTAGTTGACCTTCGTGCAATACCAGTACATGATAGGAGTTAATACACATTTTTTCGTACATTAACATCTGCAGAAACGTTTTTAATATGCTTGACCCGGGGCGAAATGTAATTTAGAAAGCCCAAAGACTTCTGTAAATGTTTATGCACGAAAAAAGGGTACATTAGCGCTATTCTTGCATTAAAGTATACGTAGAAATCGGTAATTCCACGTACGTTATCTGTATTTCGTATAAATAACTCTTGCTTGTGCCATGCTTTCCACGTGTTAATTGATGATAAAACTACTGTGACTCTCAATGCGGTCCGAGTCATGCATATTAAAAATCGTGCAACAACGATGGATGGTCACTAGAATATATCCGTTAATGCATACCTGCGTGCGTAGTTTTTATGCAAGAACACCGGTTTCTGATCAGCTAACCAATTTGTTCAATCTTTTTTTTTCACAGCACATGCAGTAAGTTAAGCTCACCCTCTAAACAGTTGTTTAGTTGGTACATACTCTATAACGAAGGCTAATTTTTGTGCCATAAAGCGCTAGTGTTCCTTAAAAACACACTTCATTTGTATAGCTTCTACTTTATAGTAGTTCTATGCAGGTTCTACTAAAAATCAACTTTTTTCGACAGATTTTACCCATGGAAATCATTTTCATAGACTTTGTTCAATAACTAGAATTAGGACATGTTTTCAAGAACTGACCAGATTCTTATTTTAAAGAAATACATATGACATTTTCAGAAGAAAGGATTAATTAACCTTTAGCTAATTGTAGGGCTGTTTTTGGCCAGCTGAATTTCATCATGCTTACATGTTGGGAAAACATCATTAAGCACACTGCCATCTATAAGCTTATTTCTTGTCTGGATTCATAAATCTACTACTATTTTAAGTTAACTTGCTAGAATTGTGATAGGAAATGTCACTATAATAGGGTCAGACAACCAGTGTGCACATATTTGCAATCTGTCCATGGTCTAAGCTTTTGGTAGCACATTCTTTGTTAATATCATAGTAAAACCCCTATAACTTTGAATGGACTGTTCTAAATACAAAGCTGGAAAACACATGTACACTAAACAAGTTGAGCAGTTTAAGAACAACATACAAGGACTATTTCCAAAGTTGTCCGTAATATCTCCACATATTACGGACACATAAAGGTAAAGTTCGAGCTGGAACTAATATGCCTTTCTCTGACGAAACTCAAACCACTTACTTAAAAACAGTATTAAACAGTTCCAAATAAAAACAAAATATATAAGGCAACTCAATTGTAATTACAAAAATGTACTTTTTTCAATCAGCTTATTCATTTTCTTTACTGCATAATTATTAGATATCTTTTTAAAATCAATTAAAACTATTTCCTTTGATCATAATCAGTGAAATACAAATTTCGTTAAATCACATCAAAAATCATTAAATGCATGCCTACATATTTTTTTCTCAAATTTAATGTACACAGTTTAATGTTTCAATTCTTAAAAGCAGTTTTTTTGGTCTCTTATATTAATTGTGCATTGCAGGATTTCTCTTCCTTACAAGATTAAAAGAGCACCAACAAGTCCCTTCCATATTAGCCTAGGACAAGCAGCTAAAGTTTCAGCCGAGGGAAAGTACGGAATGCTTTGTAATTCTCGGAAAACAATGCAGGATTAAGCGATTTTATATTTCTTATTTGGAGATGCTTTTGTCATATATAGGAAAAGAACCCCTGCAGTACATACAAGTCATTATGACAGTTTATACACCTTAAATCAACACAACATTCATGTGTAAATCAAAAGCAATCAATGGCTTAATTAAGATTACTTTATGAACATTTGAGATGCACCATGACAAAACCAACATAATGGGTTTGCGACTAGCATGGACCAAGATCAGGATCCATACTGTTTGCTATCAGTTTCTCTACTTGTTATAGGCTTTGTAAGTGAACAGCATGGATCCTGATCTGACAGCCTGGTCTGGATCTATGCTGGTCGCAAATGCATTACGTTGGTTTTGTCATGGCGCGGCTCAATTTTGTAAATAGCTAATGATTTAACACTTCATGAGCACATTAACAAAGCTTGCATATATCCCTGGAATTAAGAAAATACAAGAACCAATTGCAACAAGTCTTGTGTTCTTCTTACAAACAAGTCCTTCCATTCTCAAAATCAAACTTAAGATCACTCAGAAGAGATAATGTTATAGTGTTTACAGTAACAGAAGACAAAACAGAAAAGAAAACTAGTTTGTAGTTAGGCCAGCTTACACACTTGGTGCATCCTGACCTACCTCTATACTGTGTGCTACCTTCATATTCTCATAAATTCAGTATACCCAAAATGGACACTGGATAAGTTTATTTCAGAAATTTAGGATGGGTTGAACTTGGTTAAAATTCTTTCTAAATTCATCAAACTTATTTAAAAGGCATATTTACTACAACCTTATGCCTTATAAATATTTCAGTAATATTAATCAAATTCTTCAATTATATATAGATACACATGCTTTCATGTAATGTTTATTCACTAGATGTTAGAATCATTTGTAAAGGCATTAAACGTAAAATCAATATATAATTTCATCAATTAGTTAATAAGTCAACTTTTCAAGACCTTTTTATCAATAAATAACTGAAAAATAGATAAAAACAACAGACTTCAAGAGTATTTGTAAATTGAAATGCATAAATGGCAAAAAAAATCGTTATATAATTTACAACATCCAATTTTAAGATTTAAATAAAACATATTTTGGAGTATACTTAACTGAAAAGTAGGAGAGTAATACAAGAAAATAGTTTGCATTAATCATGTTGTACGTCTTTGTTAAATTTTCAAGTACTCACACTAGCTACAATAAGAGTCCAAACAAACCAGAGGAATATTTATTTAGTATTCTTTTTTAATAGTTTTATATTCAAATTTTAAAAACTTTTTGCTTAATACAGTAGAGAGCTGTAGTTTGTTCTTTCTTATTCCCCCTAATAATTGTATATACTTTTCACAGTTAGAACAGGCTATCGTAAAAAATAAAATATTGTCATTTACTCGTATGTGTATCACAAGTTCGCAGCCGTCATTCTATCTGTATTCTCCCCGGCCATCATGAAGTTAGCACTATTGCTCGTTTGTTGGTAACAAATAAACATTTTTTTTAAAACAATTAATGACTCTTAGGACTCCAATGAAAAAAATAAATCAAAAATAGCACTTTGTAATATAATATTAACCAGCCATAAATCCAAATCAGTTGAAATGTGATTGATTATCAATCCAGTATCCTATACTTTCCAAGAAGACAATTGGGTAATTTCTTATTCTAGTCATTGTCCAATATATGAAGACGTTAAGCTAGTAATTACTTCTCATTGGTTTTAACAGATACAATAACTTCTTCACCCATGGCTGACAGGACTGTTGCCTGAAAATAAACAAAATCATATATATAGAGAGAGAAACTAACAAAAACAAGATATGTTTGTAAACATGTATGCCCCCTATCAGCAGCCAATTAATCATGTGATAAGGTTATTATGCATGACTTCTGACCAGTGATCAAACAATTAATAAGGGTTATAAAGTATCTACTGGTCATGACCTTGACCTTTGACCCCTTGACCCAAAACTCAATAGGGGTCATCTGCTGGTCACGACCAATCATCATACAAAGTTTGAAGTTCCTAGGCCTAGGCGTTTTTAGTAAATTGATCAGAAACCGTTTTTACCTACAAGGTCAATGTGACCTTGACCTTTGACCCTTGACCCCAAAATCAATAGGTCATCTGCTGGTCATGACCAATCACCATACCAAGTTTGAAGTTCCTAGGCATAAGGGTTCTTAAGTTATTGATCGGAAAGCATTTTTACCTACAAGGTCAATGTGACCTTGCCCTTTAACCCCTTAACCCCAAAATCAATAGGGGTCATCTGCTGGTCATGACCAATCACCATACCAAGTTTGAAGTTCCTAGGCCTAAGGGTTCTTTAGTTATTGATCGGAAACCGTTTTTACCTCAGAGGTCAATGTGACCTTGACCTTTGACCCTTGACCCCAAAATCAATAGGGGTCATCTACTGGTCATGACCAATCACCATACCAAGTTTGAAGTTCCTAGGCCTAAGGGTTCTTTAGTTATCACTCGGAAACCATTTGGTCTACGGACCGACAAGTGCAAAGCAATATACCCCCTTTTCTTCGAAATGGGGGCATAACAATGCATACAGTGGCAACATTCATCTGTTTACAGTTGGTTTCAAATTTTCATAAATACTTAAAGCTGCACGCCTCCAGATGAGCCAAAATATTTCAAGAAAATCAATATTTAGAAAAATGTACTAAACTTTAAAGAAAGGAAAAAATATTCAAGATCTAGGTTTTATATTACATTTCATTTGCGGTTTAAGACTGATTTTGCAGTATTTTATTTCCATATTTCTACTGCATTACTAAAGCAGAAGGGCTGTTTTTGCATATGTTGATGATATTTTGGTAATTTTCATGCATTTCATACGTTAATTACTTTATTTGTTCACTTCACAATATTTTACAATTTAATACATTTCTAAAATTTTCATGAAAATAATATGAATCTGAAGGCGTGCTGCTTTAAAGTTAATCCCCACTCATCAACTTTCCTATTTCTGAAGTCAAACACTTGGGTAAAGCGTTCTTATACAAACCAATTTTTTGCAATAAATAAAATTCAACTATTATGGAGCAATTCTTGTAAACTTTCAAGACTTTCCTTTTGAGTATGAACAAGTTGAAAAGTTCAAATTTATACTAAGTAAATGGCTATAACTCTAACAAAACTGAAACAAGAGGGCCATGATGGCCCTGAATCTCACCTGTATATAAGCCCCCCGGGGCCATTTTAAACCCAAGGTCTTTTATTTGAACAAACTTGGTAGACACCCATTGGTAGATGTTTCAGAATAAATATCTAAGCTCTAGGTCTTTGGGGTTTTTAAGAGGATTTTTTAAGTTTTACACATGCTGACCAACATTTCTGTAAAGTTTCATGACTCTAGGTGAAATACTTTTTGACCTACACACAACACAAGTTGAAAATTGCAAATTTTCACTAAGACAATTACTCTAGAAATACTGAATAAATTTGGAGTTAATCCCCTTTAAGTGACTGAGTTATGCTCCTGACATCGCTGCAGACGTCTCTGAGACTGACACTACAGACAAAAGTAACCCCTGTATGTCAACTTTTTCAAAGCAACATAATAAAACCTAGCATCAAGACTATAATTTGTTTTTTATTCACTTAGATTATCACAAGCATCAAGTGCTCAGGTGAATGGCTGAAATACAAGGTGAGCTAAAATTTTGTTTAGATAAACATGTTTATTGAGCATTAAGTACATACTAGGAGGTTACTATCGTTGGAAAATTTTTCTTTTAGTTCTTTGCCAACATCGCTGTCAGGAACCTTAAGGTCATCACGTGTGTCTCCAGAATCAAGCATCAGACTAACAAAACCATCATCAGTAACGTCAATCACCTGAAAATAGTGAAGTGAAAGTTGAAGTATTTAACAAAACAAGAGCTGTCACACAAGTGACAATGCCCCCGAAAAGGTTTCTGAAGTATACAGGTATTATGAAAAGAAAAGAGACTGAAAGTAACTTATTGCTTATTATTGTTCCTGTGAAATAAAGTGCTATTTATAGCAAACAAAACACCTTTGGACAAGGGTCTTGGATGCGACACATCATCTTGATGTGGTAGACATTTATGCCAAGTTATTTAAAATCCTTCTATGCATGACAATGTTACATTTTGGAAACTAATGTTAACCTTCAAACTCTTTTCAAATTTTAAAAAACTTACACTATATGTTATAACATGTTCAGTACATGTGAATGTGAACAAAAAGGGCAGTTGAAAGTGTCACTTCTTAGTACGCTAGTACGCTAATTGGGTAGCAAAATGGTTAAAGCATCCAATAATTACTGTCAGTTTACCATACCCACTTTATAATCAGCAAATATGGAAACTTGTCTAGATATGCTGATATCACTTACAAAAGATCTGTTTTTCAGTCATCACTTGAAAATAACTTGATTATAAATTAGGATTTTATTAATATGGACCCCTACATAAAGTCTGATGAAATTTAGTGGTACATCATGTAAATAGTTGCTTTAAATACACCTAAGACAGTGTAAGAAATTAGGATTTGAATCGACCAGCCTAGTCGACAACCAGATTGGAATATTCACTAGCCCAAAAAACATTTCACTAGCACGATTCATTTGTTCAAAACAGTTGTTTATATTGCCTCTGAAAATGCAGTAGCCTGGTCAGGCATGTTACTGTGAAAAGTTGGTAGCCCGAGGTGAAATTTAGTAGTCTGGGGCTATGGGACTACTGCTAATTTCGAACACTGCTAAGACTGAGGTAAATGGTAAAACTCTGTTGCCAATAAATATGTAACTTCCCTGAAAAAAATTTTATCACAATTTTAAACAGGTGACTATTTTGATATAGTCAAAGTCGTACAATTTTCATTGTTCCATTTAAAACTCACAGTTTCTTATTATTTTTCTGATAACATCTGAGAATCAAGTATAGCATTTCTACAGGAGTTGAAGTAAATACAGAATGTGACTTTATGCAATTTAGTCAGACATGACATCAGCTCCACCGACTATGTTTGAATTTAGGTTGTTATTGAAACATGGATGGTTGTTCGGGATATGTTTATCACAAAAGATAAAAAAAATAGGAATTTAAGTGAAAAAATAGTTCCCTTTGAAATTTAATTTTTTTTTTGGAATTAGCCAAACTGGAAAAAATTAGGATTTTTTAGGAATTTTAGGGACCCTGGACAGCCTGTCAGAATAAATCCACAAGAAAACCCAAAGGTGCTTAAGTACACATCCTGACCAACATTCCTGTAAACCCTACAGGTCAAACGTTTTGAATTACCTGCAACACAAGTTAAATATTGTAAATTTTTACCAAGTCAAGGGCAATAACTCTGAAAGTACTTATAATATCCACACGAAATACCCAGGTGCACAACTACACATGCTGAGCAACATTCCTGTAAATTTCACGAGTCTATGTCAAATACTTTTTTAGTTACGTGAGACACAAATTGAAAATTGGAAATTTTTACAAATTCACGGGCAATAACTCTAAAAATGCTAAATATATCCACATGAAAATACCCAGGTGCACAACTTCACATGCTGATCAACATTCCTGTAAGGTTTCATGACTATATGTCAAATATTTTTTGAGTTACATGCGACACAAGTTGAAAATTCGAAATTTTTACTAAGTCAAGGACAATTACTCAAAAATACTAGAAATTTCCACACAAAAATATCCAAGTGCATAACTACACATGCTGAGCAACAATCTTGTAAGGTTTCATGACTCTAGGTCAAATAATTTTTTAGTTATGTGTGACACTGACACAAGCTGAACACAAAAATACCCAGGTACACAACTACACATGCTGATCAACATTCCGGTCAAGTTTCACGACTCTAGGTCAAATATTTTTTTAATTACGTGCGTCACAAGTTGAACATTGCAAATTTTTACCAAGTCAAGGGCAATAACTAAAAATGCTAAATATATCTACATAAAAAAACCCAGGTGCACAACTTCACATGCTGATCAACATTCCAGTAAGGTTTCATGACTCTAGGTCAATTACTTTTTGACCCACATGTGACACAAAAAGGGGGCACAAAAATGGGAGTTATAGTTACCCAGATTATGTACTTTGTATTGATTAGTGTGTAAATTATAAAATCATTGGTACCCGTAGAACTTGAGAATAATCCAACTTCCCTCTTAGGTAAACGTCATACGGACAGATGGTTCAATTACTAAATGCCTCCGGGACATAAAAATACCACATTTTTATATTTCTTGCCATTTCAAAGTCTTTATTTTTTAATACTTTACCTGGTATTCCTTGCGGTTCACATTTGGTACATTCATGTTATGTGTAGATGGACATATATCTTCGTATTTCTTGCCAGTAAATATATCAATTCCTACTAAATGCACCTGTAATATACATAAAAGAACTGGTCAACATTTTCATGAATACTGATTAGTAGTCGAGACAAAAATTATTGAAGGGCCATAAATCTGACATAAATAATAGAACTGGAAGATGTCAGTGATATTAACAACTTAAATTAGAACTGTACTTACCTGAAATATATTTCATTTCATTTTTGAATAGCCCAGACAAGTTTTGTGCCAGATGAGGGAGAAGTGATCCCTATATGCTGTGGCTACTATAAAAATCAAGCTGATAAATTTAATTAATAGAGGGAATGTATAACATCGGAAAGTTTAATGTGAATTTACCTTAGCATGTCCATGTTTGCCAGTCTTTGATGTTGACATTTCCACAATCTTACATGGTTTATCTTTTATCACAACAAAACCATTTTTGCGAAGAGCAGAACATTGCTGTGGGTAGGTCTGGGATGCCCCAGATTCACCACTTTGAAATTCTTCATCTGCCATTTTGACAACCTATAAATACACATGAAAGGTAATTTTGGTTATTTTGTTCAGACACAGGGATCGAGAATTCCACTGGTCTGCTAATATTTGCAGAGCTAGGGGCAGGAGGACTACAAAGTGCAGTAGGACCAGCAGAAATTTGCTGATGTAACAGACTGCTTCTAGAATTCTTTATATCATTCAGTTAACAAGAGAGCCATGATGGCCCTGAGGTCGCTCACCTGTATATAGGCCCCCCAAACTCCCATCCCCCAACGTTGCAGAGCCAATTTAACCCAAGGGCTTTTATTTGCACAAACTTGGTAGACACCCATAAGAAGATGTTTCATGCTAAACATTTAAGCTCTAGCTCATTGGGCTTTTCAAAAGAAGAATTTTTTTAGTTTTTACTATACAAATATAGTTAAAAACAATGACACCCCTGGGACCGGGCTAGTTTTGACCCCAGGGCTTTTATTTGAACAAACTTTGTAGACACTTACTAGAAGATGTTTCATGCTTAATATCTAAACTCTAGCTATTTGGGTTTTTTCAAAGAAGATTTTAAGTTTTTGCTAAACACATATAAAGAAAATCAATGACCCCCGGGCGGGGCCAATTTTGACCCCTGGGCTTGTATTTGAACAAACTTGGTAGACACCTATAAGAACATGATTGATGCTCAATATCTTGGCCATAGCTCTTTGAGTTCTTTAAAAGAAGATTTTTTAAGTTTTTACTATATGCATATAGGGAAAATCAATCGATTTTGACCCCAGGGCTTTTATTTGAACAAACTTGGTAGACACCCATTAGAACATGTTTCATGCTAAATATCTTAGCTCTAGCTCTTTGGGTTCTTTAAAAGATGATTTTTTAAGTTTTTACTATATGCATATAGGGAAAATCAATGACCCCCCGGGGCAGGGCCAATTTTGACCCCTGGGCTTTTATTTGAACAAACTTGGTAGACACTCACTAGAAGATGTTTCATGCCAAATATCTAAGCTCTAGCTCTTTGAGTTCTTTAAAAGAAGATTTTTTAAGTTTTTTCTTTTGGTTGCCATGGCAACCAGAGTTTTGCATGGAATTAAATTCTTTGAACAATTTTTAAAGGTGACCACCAAAGGAACATTCCTGTGAAGTTTGGATGAAATTGGCTTAGTGGTTTATGAGGAGATGTCATTTAAAGTAAAAGTTTACGGCCGTGCGGACGCCGGACGAAAAGCGATCACAAAAGCTCACCCTGTCACTTTGTGACAGGTGAGCTAAAAACCAGACATACAGCTTCTGTTTTAGGACAGGGCTTCCGTTAACGGGCGTACAGCCGTAAATTACGCCCGAAAATCGTATCTGTACGCCGAAAATTAAGATCAATGACGTACCGCTGACTTCCAAAAATTTAGGAATACGGCGAAAATCGTAAGCCGTGACGTACGCCACGACCATTGTCCGACATTTTCTCACTTTCCTGGCGTACGATTGGATTATTTATTTAACTCCGCCCCCTGAATTGAATGGTTGACATGACATGACAGCGATGGGGGAAATTATGCGAATGCACCTGGCTCGTGACGAATTAGCGAGTGTTGATTTATGACCTTGATAAGCGTGAAAACAAAGTGATTGGATTAATTGTTTGTTTTGTACGGATAATGGATAGTTAATTGACGTAAACTGTGGTAGGTATCTGTTTTTAATTACTTTAATTAGATAAAATGATTTATTCTTTATTGTGTGCATCGGTAAGTTTTGAATGTATCCGAAAGTTTGCCGAGTCGGCGAAGCGTGTTTTTGTCTTTTGATTTTTTTTCCTTTTTGAAGTTAAAGACGTTTTATTTTCACACATTCTATCGATGTTGATTTGATTTGATTTTTTTTTCACTCGCTAATTACGAATACGAAATTATTATGAGAAGCAAAGTTACATTTAAAAATCTTTTTCCCTACCCACTCTCAAAATGTCTCAATGCTCACTTCTGCAATTTGGCGTATCTCAAAAACGTAATTAAAAAATTAATTTGGTCAAGAACGGTGTTCGAAATTACTTTCATAAAACTTTCAATTTATAAGCCTGATTAAATTTAACCATTTTCGGTTGTTAATGTGTTATGATTCATTTGATACACTGAAATTGTGTTCGGTACTGTAGTAAATAATTTTAAACACAAGAGATATTTAAACAACAATTTTTATTTTACAAATAAGAAATATAACAATGCTAAAGGATGTCATGTTTTTTTTTATTTCAGGAAATCTACAGAGATCCACCCTTTTAAAACACAATGAATCCAAGGACCACAAAAATGCTGTGCAGGCTGATCACAGCTGTATGGTACTGATGCAGAGGTAGAAAAAGAAGAACCCATCATACACATTTCAGAATCTACTTGTACCATGATTGATTAAAGAATTAAAAGTTTCTGGAAATATTATTTTTTCTGTTATATCAATGAGCAATTATTTGAATGTTATCACTGAAGGGTTCTACACGGTTACCACTGTCCTTAAATAACAACAATACAGTCCTTTTCAGGGTAATGTTCTTACTTCTATTGAAAATATTTACCCAACAATCATGTAAAGATACTTTGAACTTTTTAAATATGTATAATAAAACATTTAAAGGAATGACATTTTCAGAATCTTGTGATTAAAATAATTGCTTTTACTTGTATCATCCCATACTATAAATCAAACATTGAAACATGAAAATTATACGCGTAAGAACAACTGACTTCCAGAAATTTACCTCATGACTTCCAAAATTCCTTGAAAGGAAGTCCTGACTTCCTAAAAATAATTCCTAGTGGAAGCCCTGTTAGGATATGTATTAATTACGCATTTGATAAAAGCTCTGAACATATTGCATTGTTAACTGGTTAGAGGTCCTGATGTACCAAATTATACTGGCACTTTGGCATTATCCCCTTGTTGTGCTATGCTCACTAATCTTACTGACACTTGGGGCATGATGTGCTAGGCTCCTGGGCAGAGACTCGAGAGGGGATACAAACTGGCCAAAGTAATTACATTACAAATGTCACCCAATCTTCTTTTTTCTCTTGTATGAACATCAATTGTTGTCTTGACATTGTATACATTAGCAACATCGTACATTGGTTGTTGCAATGAAGTTAAAATAATTAGCTGTATGTCAGAATGAGGTAGCTTGGATTTTCCTATGCTGTATATCAGACCAAGACTGCAAGTTAACATCAATTGTATTGCATCAAGACAACCTTCTCATGTGTATATGAAATATTACCTTTCATAACATAAAACCAGTCAACCAGTCATTTTTTTATCTTAAATGAAAAAGTTTGTTAACAAGCCATCCCTCTACCTCAAAAGTGTTTTAGTTCTCAACAAAATTTTGTATAAAATTACTCAGCATTTAGCAAAATCACTATCCCTTCCCGACCTGTAAATAGGCCTATTTACCCCAAAGACTACCCCCAGACACCCTAAGCAGGGCATTTTTTGTCAAAATTGTGAAGGGGCCTGGGCTAGTCCATAAGATTAGACGTTACAGGCTTGTTATAGATTTATGTTGGTCAAGCCTGACGTCTAATAGTTATTGGTCAAAAACGCGTAGCATTTTGAAAAATTAAAAAAATGTCTGTTGACTTGCCTTTTTAGCTTTATTCAAAAGCTTATCTTCTGTTCTTTCAATTGCATGGTCTATCATTAACAAAAAGTTTCAAACAATGTACTTATTAATTAAAAATAAAATATAAATATCAATCTATTTCGCTCATCGGCCATACTGGTTTAGTAAAGCGTTTTACAGATTGATTCCAATTTTTTGAACGGAAAAATATTTTCGACCACACTGACGGTGCATGGGCAATTATTTCGTTGAAAAAAAATTCCGTTAGAAACTTCTGGAGTCATTTAAACGCTTGCATTTGAATTAGCCAATCAGATTTCTCGCACTGTATGGCGGCCATTTGTATATCTGCTGTACATGGAATTTAATTAAATGAGAGGATTTAATCATGACTTTTCGGGTGTGACAGTTCAATTATTTTGTTGAAAGGTATTTAATTTTTAGTTTTGTTCATAAATAGTTCAAAATTTATGTAAATACACGCTGTTTTAATTGTTAAAATGCATTAGATCTAAATCGATGTCTAATGTCAATTTTTTTGCTACACGATTTTGCCAAGATCTGTTAAGACCTAACGTAACATGGAAAATGAAAAATGTAAAATATCAGATTAATGAATGATAAATATGAAATAGGTTACGTATAGGTCTTATAATTAGGACTGGGCCTGTTCATTTTGTGAAAAAAAGGACGATATGTCATAAAATTGTGAGAAAAAAAGACTTATATTACTTGGCATTTCGCGACATTTTGAAACCAGAAATGGTTGATTATAATTTCTGACCTGTGTATAATCTGCTTCAAGTCAGTACATTAAACCAGTTAACATGCGCAAAAACCATTTACTTGATTAAAACTATTTATCTCTTATGAAATAGTGAATTTTTTTCTGCAGCTTTGTGAGAAAAAAGTGTAATTTTGAATTGTAAAGGGGCCTTATATCGGCCCCCTGTTAAAGCCGGAGAATGCCCTGCTAAGACTACCCCAAGACACTTTTGCTGACATGTAAATACGGACTTAGTGTGAATAATGTCACATTGTTTATATATAATAAAACTTTCCCAATTTATACCACAATAATAGAAATAAGTGTCTTAAGTGAGTCCTAGGAATAAAATGTGTATTTTTTTGTCCCAGAGTAGTCTTGGATTAAATAGACTGACCCCAAAATGCCCAATATGGCAAGCCACCTAAAACATGAAAAATAACTTTAGAAAGACTATCCAATGGATGAAAATCACACACTATGGGTTTTTTTACGATGTCCATCTGTTAATAATGACCATGAAGATCCAATCGGTTATCGTGGTCCAGTGTTTACAAGTCAAGAGACATGAGAGATGAATAAAACTCGGAACTCAACTGCATGGTAAACTTTTATTCTCGTTGAGATAAATAGCAACATGTGTTTGTGTTTCAAGGCATGTTGTCATAAATTAATCTCTTAATCACCACGTACAAAACTTTGTTCATCTGTTGCCATGGCTTGAAACAATAGAAAATATTTTGGGTTGAGCCGGCAGAGAAATGGCGGCCAAAAGCAACAAACCGTTGTGCAATAGCTACAAAGTCATTCTTTGGCCGACTTTCAAATACAACATACATAATTAATTGAAAAAATCAAAATTGATAGATCGGCTTTACACGGTACTTATTGAAGGTTTATTTAAACAAGGTATCTTAGTGAAAATATCATTAAAGTGAAAACTCACGTGTGCTCAATCGCAATGGTCGGAAAGAAAGATTATTGCGCATGCGTACCACGTTCCATAGATGTCAGCACTTACCTTAGGATAAAGACCGGTAAGACCAGCGACCGAAAAGCTCATTCTCTCGCGGAAAGGACGTATAGTAGATTCTACTCCCCTACCTTAATTAATCTGAAAATTTTTTCTTATAAATTCGATAGAAATGAAGTCACAAATTTTCCTTATTTTCGTCATTTGACAGTAGATTTGAAATGCGAAAAGGTCACAGTTCGAACTAACCTGACCCTGGGAGAAAAATAACGTACAGTATTATTTTAATGATAAAAATAATACATTGTCTAAATAAAAACAATATAAAAAGTATGGGTAAATATAGATAAGATAAGAAATAGGCACAAACTAGAATGTTTATATATATACATACATTTATAGAACATCAAACAAAGATTATGATATGCTATTTTATTTATTATGAATGAAAAGATTTTTTTTTATTTAATTATAAGACATTTTTCAAGATCAATAATGCGTCAATCATCGTTATATGAGAATTATATAGGCCTACGGAGCATCTTCACACCGTTAACTTCAGACGACGTTCCTGTGAGTGAATGAAAAAATGTTAAAAAGAAAAAAATGTTAAAAAGAAAAAGCATAATCTTAGCTAGGATTGTATAAGAAACACGATACAATGTAAATGAAAATAATTGAATTATTAATTAATATAATTAAATAAAACAAACAAAAAACAACAACAAGCAACACACGGCATCCTGCCGTTATACGCACCTAAAATCATAGGAAAATAATCAATTTTTTTTGTATTTTTTTTTGTATTTTTTTTTTTTGTGTAAAATCGCCGGATTCAATGCATTAAAGACACATGATAGTTGTTTGTTTCTCACAAAATAATTAGTTTACTACAAAACGCAGACTGGCATTTATATGAAAAGATTATATGAAAAGATTTCATTGTGACTTATGACTTATTTTTGATTGCTACGTTTATGTTACTTCTGGCCTCCAAAACTTTATAAGCCGCTATTTAACATTTTTGTTCTTCATCCGAAGCAGCCTTAAAGTTACGACGTAAATCTACGACGTCTTAGCTAAGACCATGTTGATAAAACGCGACGTAGCCGTAAGATCGGTCGTACGACCAAATCTTGGCTACGACCGGGCGTACGACCGTTGATAAAACGGCACCCTGATGCGGCATTATGTTCACGTCATGTCATAGTATATAAACGGGTACGATGAAGACCTTAAGCTACGTTTATATTTGAGCGCAATTTTCACTTAATAAACTTTTTTCTCCAAATAGGATGTTTCGCAAAAGTAATTCTAGGGCTAATTTACTTGTTTTGGGACCGATTTGACTAATTTGGGGGCCAATTTGACTCATTTTTGGGCCGATTTGACTTTTTCACAACGCATTGAGGCCGATTTAACATATTAAGAGGCCGATTTTCATGACTATTTTTGGGGCCGTTTCGACTTGGGACCGATATGACTTGTTTGTATTTTAAAGTACCCCGGCTTCCTGTCCAATACAATTTTTCAAACGTTTTAATTGTTGAATAGACATTTGATATTTAGTACTCGGGGGCTTTAAAATAAATTGTTTGAAAGTTTATGTTCTCACTGTGACCAACGTTGAATATACCAGGCAAACTATAACAAGATCAAAGGGAATTTTGAAACCTTGTATGGTTGAAATATCCAAATTAAATATAAATTTGATGCTTGAAATTGTAATGTGTGTAGTATGATTTGTCGCCATATTTGAATTCATATATGTTTTTGCCACATATGGGTCTCATACCTTCTTGCACGCTCCCTTCTTGATGAATAATTATTAAATTGGTTAACTTTAAAACATTCATTATTTATTTTCCATTGTCAGAAAAGTAATGTAAAGTAGTTATATTATATGGTAAAACCCGGGATATATTTAACGAAAATTGATAGTTTAATCTGGACTGGAATGTCACAAACAATGGTCCGAACTGTCCAAGTTATAAACCAAAGTGCCAAATGCATGGTCTGAAATGTCCAAATATCTGGTCCCGAAATATGGCCCCAAAGTCCAAAAGCTCGAAGTGTCAGCTCCGAAATGTCCATGGTCCAAAATGTCCCATTACAATTAACTTAACCCACATAATTATGAAGTTTGAAATATAATTGCCTATTTACCAGACATTGACTTTCTGAGCATTCGGTAAACTGAAACTGTTTACTCGAAAAATATGAAACTTGTTGTATTATTATAAAATGTTTAAAATCACATGTATTGTCGTTGAATTTATTCACGTTGGATTGTGGTCGTTGAGATAGCATTAAATGTTAGTATACAAGATTGGAATTTATGAAAGTTTAGAAAACTTTCAAAATGGTCATTATTTTGTGCAATACATAGATGCATGTAATTTATCTGTAAAGAAGTGTATAATATATATACATGTATATTCTTATCTTATTTTACAGTCGATACCTTAATGCATTGCAATATTCCCTTACCTTCGTGCAATTTAACTAGTGTAAATAATGCTTAAAATCCGTAGTTTTTTACACACAAAAGGGTATTATAATCTGTAATTATACCTGTTTTTTCCTTCTCACTTCTCTCCGTTGTATATGAAAATGTATATATTACACATATTTCAGAGCTGTACATATATATGTATGTATATATTATCCATTACATATTTACACCCCTGCTTTGAGCTTTGATTTACGTTTTTAGTTGCTATATTGTATGTTGTCATGAGATTCTGTGTTGGTGCTGTGTTCTTGTATATGTGACTCTGTATGGGTTGGTACTTGCGCGCGTGTGTGCGTGTTTGTGTATGTGTGTGTGGTCATTTATTGTTTTTTTCTTTTGTTGCTGCTGTTTTTGTCTGTTTAGTTTGTCGTTTTTGTTGTTTGTTTGTTTTTGTTTGTTTTGGTTTTTTTTGTAAAGGTAACCCCCTTTGACTGCTTGCGTCTTGAAGCTTCTGTTGTTGTCGCAACATTAGTCGTAATTTCCTTTTTACTTTTATGTGAAACTGACATTTCCATTGACCGGTCGTTAAAACATTATAGGAAATAATAGAACTCGACAAGGATTTTACTGAAAACGATTAATTAATAGGCCTACATTTACACAAGTAAAGGGGTGTCGGGAAGAGGGAAATGAGGGTCGGGGAAAGGGTAATAAAACAGAATTAGGGACAAATGGGAGATACTTACCGTAGAAGAGACAACAAGTGAAGATGGGGCACAAAAGTGTCACCATTAGCCCCACCATGCATATGTTTCTTAAAAACGAGACAATGTAAATAAAAGTAAATAAAATGACTCCCCGCTAAGTGAAATTCTAACATTTGTAATGGTGACAAAAGATGACAATAGTATTATCAATACTGTAAAATCATTACATAAGTTCATGAGTATGGATATTACTTGCTATTTCTCTTTAAAAACATTATAAAAAGTTGGGCTCGTCCGGGATTTGAACCCGGGACCTCTCGCACCCTAAGCGAGAATCATACCCCTAGACCAACGAGCCATTTACATTGAGACCTGCAATAAAGATAAAACTTAAACGTATCTGTCATGTGATAAATCACATGACATGCATCCGAATAACTCTGATTCATTGGGAAACTTTGATCGTTCAAGGAAGTAATTGTTTCAAACTTTTTTTTGTATTCTTACTGGTTGTAAGTATTATCAAATTTATTTAATATTACCATTGAATCAATATTCTATCTGTATAAGATTTTATAGGCCCCTTAAGATAGGATTTCATCAGAATTAAACATTTTTTTGACATCTGCGTTAGCAGACGCTTATTAAATGAAAGAAGACCGTCGTCCGCTTGTGATAGAATCGAGATATCGTTGACGTTACTCAATTTTCATCCTAAAACAATTAAAGTTTTCGTCAACATGAATATAAAACACAAAGTATGGTAATATACGTACCTGGTAAGACTTACAACTTAAAAATTATATTTCAAACTTGTCACTTAAGTTATTAATATTTTAATACTGTTACAGTAGACCTCCCAACAATGGCCAGTATTTATACTTGTTATAATAACCCCGTTTTA